>NW_020955433.1:516124-517486 GCF_003031625.1 Empidonax traillii
TCTGCTCCTCAGTGAAATGCCACCTTAACAGACTGTTTAATTAGTTCAATAGGTCCCCTCAATCAGTTATGGATGATTTGTCTATATTTAGGAGGGACAGAAAAGTGACTTGTTAGTTTTTCAACTTGCCTTTGTCTATGAAAAAGAAAGGTGATTGTCTTTTGCTACATAGTTATCATGTTGCTATCAATTTTCTAGACAGATCATTTCAAGTTTAAGGAGATTGGTATTTTAGTGCTTTTATGGACTTTAAAGTGTATGAAGAGATTGGCAAGTATTGGAAGATCAAAAATTCTTTTCTACCCTGCAAATGAGTTTGGTAGGAAACAGGAGACAATTTACAGTAAAAATAGCTTATAACTGACTGAAGGCAAAAGCACCTATATTAAATAGCCCTTGGACTAGATTGTTCATGGACATTTGTGTAGGACCCATCTTCAGGACCTATATGATTTTGGAGGGTTACTGGTTTTCAGGGCTTATCCTGAGATGCTAGGCTTCAGCTATAAGATGTGAATAAAAGTAGCATAAAGCTTGAACATGAATTCAGTCTAAGTTTTAATATGTAAAGACTTGATTCTTTTCACAATGCTTAGTCAGTCCAGCACCACCTGTTTTAATTATTGATTTTACCTGCTTCATGTAGTATCCTGCTCTCTGTTGCTAGCTCTCATATTCATCTTTTATTTCTGATGTTTTTCAGCAGTGTTAGGTATTTCTTGCTAGTTATAACTTCAACAGCCAAATACCTTTGAAATATACTTTAGTATACAATTCCAACTTATACTACACTTATCAAAGAGGAGAAATACAAGTATACACAAAGTACTTTCTTTTTTTCTCCTAGATACTTTACTTTTCATTTTTTTGTTCTTCCTCGGCACTTAACAACTAAGTACAACGTAAAGGGCAGTTGCAGTCTCTAACTTTTCAAAAAACCCTACTTATAATTAGAGTGTCATCCAGAAAGCACTGGTCTTAGATTCTCCGCAGCCTGAGGAGATTCACAGCCATCCATTACCATGGAGATGTCTTGCCCTCAGAGCTGCATGCTAAGCAGTGTCATCCAAGAGGTAAGAAAGAGAAATATAGTAAGTTTACCTCCTGTCTGACAAGTGCTTTATCCACAAACTATAACAGGATGTCGTGGTTTTGTTCTGGGTCCATTTTGCTTTCCACCCCCCACATAATTACTACTAGTTGAGAGAAGGTATTTGCAGACAAAAGAGAGACAGGACTTGGGGGAACAGTATAAACATTTATTACTAGTAAAATAAAAACTACTAATACTACTAATAAGTTAAAAACTAAAGAATTATATCTATAACAATTTCTACTTAAGTTGGAATGCTATATATATAT
>NW_020955433.1:518742-582673 GCF_003031625.1 Empidonax traillii
TTCTCTTCCGTTTTCTTGAAGATGTAATTAGCAAAGGCGTTTCTGGACTTTTGATTGGTCTTTTTGTCCGGAAATTACCTGGACAAAACCATCATCAGCCCCAGGGATGGGCTGAGGGGGCAAAACCACGACACAGGAACATCCCTGTTCCTTCCTTTTGCCACATTTTAAAACAGAACAGTAAGCCCTGTTCATCTGTTTGCAAGAATGACTGCAGAAGCCTACTCTAATGAGTGATTTTAGGAATCTCAAAAGGGTAAAGGTGTTTTCCCAAAAGCCCTTCTGCTCTTCAGAGAACAGTAAAGTTTCAAACACACCTTTTCTGCTTTTTCTATTGACTTCTATGAGACTTGGCATGCAGGTTTTTCTCTTTGCTGAGAATCCATCCCTAGGTACCTAGTTGAGTGCATTTGGAAGCGTTATCAGTTAACTAAAGGAATAAAGAGTTCCAGAGGTCAAGAGCCTGAACGGTATGCCTTGTAATGTACAAATTACAGCTAAGGCTTTCTTTCAGGATTTTCAGGAATCAGACCAGTTACTTTTTCAGTTCTACTTTATGTGCTGAAATGATTACAAAAGGATTTCAAATAGCAATTACCCACTGGGAATTTACTGGCTTTTTGTATGACAGAAAATATGGCACCATAGCTTCACATGTAATAACAAGCTCGTTTCGTTTACAATTAGTGCCAGATATGAAACAAAAATTATCCAAGGTAATGGGGTATTATATTTTACTGACTCATTGTCTCCACTAGTATTCAGAAACCACTAGTCTTTCACAAAATATAATATTTTTTCTTCTGCTCTTCTGATTGTTTATATAAATATTTATTCACTAATTCACAGATTGATTTGAACATGCTGCATTATAAGGTCTGCTTGTATGATTTTGGGTGTAAGGTAAAACCTATGCAGGTATTCTTCCCAAGAATGCCAAGGCAGTGGAAAGATAAAAAAAAAAGTTTGCTTCATATGCAAGGATGCTTTTTTATGATGCAGTTTGCATCAGACCTTCAGGGGCAAAAGGCAATACCCCATCCTCTCCAAGGCTTCTTGTATCTTCTCTCTCTCCTCCCTCACCCTCTCTGGCCCAAGGAGGCCTTGTACATGTCTGCAAACATGTTATCTCTCTGCATACCAGAGAGCATGGCTGAGAACTTCTCTTGCTATGTGGTGGAGCCACCTCCTAGGCAGAAAGCCTTCCTAGTAAAATGAGTTTTAACTTTCCATTACAAATTCTTCTGAAAGGTATCTATTCCTACATTGGGTATCAGCATTTCATATGAGTCACTTCTTCATATTTCTTTCAGAAAAGAATGAGAAAACCTGACTGGTTAATATTCCTTAGTGTGTCCCAAGAGTTACAGGATGTAAGACCTTCAACAAATGTACTCTATAACCCTAAGTGCTTTATGCACATCCCTTAAAATACATCATGTATCAGCTGAGGCAACCAACACCAGTGCTGAGAAGATACTTCTTAAATCTTGCCATTTTTGGTTGTGTCCTGGTTATGTCTATCTCTGAGCAGGCCTTAAAGCATTACAGTCTCTTGCAAAAATAGGTCAGTGTGGCTAGAGAATTCATCTAAGGACAGAGATCATCCAATTTCAATTCCTTACAAGAAATTCTTTCAGAGAATGGAACATATTTCCAGCCTTCTTGTAAGGTTTTCCAAATATCTTAGTTCAATTTCAATGGCAAACTGAAGATTTTGGAGTGCAGTGGGAAGCAAGTTTAGACATAATCTGCATGCATACCAGATGACACAAAAAGTAAAATCCAGCCTCTCTGCCTACAATCAGGGTCATTACTCTGGGGTCAACCCAACAGAATTGTTCAAACCTCACTGATATTTTTGTCATTTTGTACCACTACTGTCATAAACAACCTGGCAAAGGTAACTTGTAATACAAACACAATGTGTAGAAGGGGGAGCCATGTAGGATGTGTAGTGACTTGTCACATGTACCATGTTTCCGTACCCCTCTTTCCATGAATGCTCTTGTTAATACGGCTTGCACTAATGCAATACAGAGCTGCGTTATTCTAAACCTAGATAATAACAACCAATTTTCTCAAACTGTAGCAAGATTTTGTCTTCTTAGTACTGTCTTGATAGCAAATACCCTAAACTCTTCATGTGTTCTATTATACAGTTCTCCTAAATCTCCAGTACATTATCGACAATAATGCATAAACACAAACTCATTTCAAAATATTCTGTGGAGATCCCCAGGAACTAAGCAGCATTAGAGCTGCTACTGGTTTAGATGGAGCATGGAATTTGATCAATGCTTCAGCATATAGTTAGATGATGAAAGAAAGAAAAGGTCTCAGGTACAAATGTGAAATAGTCAGAGAGGGAATATGAGAGGAAAATGAAGGACACAAGAATGATTCCTCTCTGTGAGGAAATGAGGAAGAAAAAGGGTGCCTTATCTAAGAGTCAATTTAGGGATGAGAGGAAGGGAAAGCCCAGAGCTACAAAGGAAATAATGATAGAGAATGGCTGTCAAAGGAAATCAGGCATTTTTAAATAACTAGCATTTTGTTTCTGTGGAAGTCAAAGGGCCCTGGCTCCCTGTAGGTCAGCCTACGGTGAGGGATGAAGATAAAAGAGATTGAATACTTGGCGCTACATACAAGGCTGTGAACTGGAAAGAATTGTGTACAAACAGCCAAGGGCTGATGCTAGAACTCTCTGGGGGAGAATATTTGGTTCCTGGAGGGAGAGGGATGCCCTGGGGTATGATAACCTACATATGGTTAGAGATGGGGTTCAGAGCAAGAGCGAACACATAGCTACAGCTGATGGGACTCAGGAAAGGAGCTGCCAGAAGAAATATCCCTGAGGAATTTTCAGTCTTAGGAAGGGCAAAGGTACCTCACCCAAAGATCAGTCTAGCATTTGGATAGACGGAATGAATACGCCTAGAGTTACATTTGCTGGGGGGTTATAGAGTGCCTTTCAATGTAAACTAAGTGTTGATTCTCGTATTCTTTTGTGACTATGTCTTCACTCAACGAGATAACATTTCAAGGACATTTTGTTGCTGTGCAACTGAGCCAAGGGAACTAATACAACTGCCTGAAAACTTTCATAACCGTAGATGATGTACATCCTACTGGGAGCAGAGATGAAACTGAGAAGGCAGGTCTTGCTTTTAATTGCTTTAGGAGAATGCTATTCCAGTTTAAAGTGGAGTTAGCATTGACAGAAAAAAATCATATATATAATAAATGCTTATTATTTGGTTAAACTGTTGAACTGACATGTCTGCAGAAAATGTTTTTAGGCCTTTCAAATTCTACCTCTATAGCAATACAGTATGATTGGGAAGCAAGAAAACATAGCAAGAAAATAATACCAGTAACTGAAGGACACCTTGTTAATACCGGGGTGTGAAAAAAAAAGTAATTTTCTAGTCAAGTTACAGCAAGATCTTCTGTTACCTCTGGCGTTAAGATAGTCAGGGACATATTTAAAGGAAGTGACACAGGTTTCCTCTGTGGTAGAGCAGGAGTGGTGACAATAACACAGTGGATCTGAACATCACCTGATTGGTCTACAACCATTTCTGAGAAATGAGAAACTCTTAAAGTAATCATAGAATTTGTCAATCAAGAGAATCTTTTACCTTAACTATATGGTACACTGTATCTGGGGTTATTCCAATTTAAGCACTTTCCTTGAACCATAACATGATTTGCAATACGACAATGAATCACCATTTTAAATCCTTTTTTCCTTAGTGACAATGTAGGCAAAACACATAACAATTACAGTTTCTTTCCCCACTGTCAACATATCTTATTCCTATATATTGCATTATTTCAGAAAGTTTTATTATTCCCATCTGAACATCACTGGATTTTTAATTAATTTTCTTCTCTATTTTAAAAGTGATGTTTTGCTACATAAAGACAGAAAGTAATAAAGTGATAAATTTTAGGCCATGACTGCTAGGATTTTAGGAAATTAGTTTATTGGTAACAACTTGGCAGTTCCAACTCCTGAATCAATAGTAAAGTGACTCATGCATCTCGACTTTGTCTTTGAAAAGACAATGCAGACTATTAATTTGTTTGTGCTGCAGGTTGTGAGCACTCAAGTTTATGGAAAGGACATTCAGGCAGAGATGAACAGATTATATTCCCAATGAAAGCATAACGCTTTAGCCTTATTCAGGGTACAGGAATTATATGAATTAAATTTAGCTCATACAAGCATCTATATATTCTTTTAATAGTAAACAAGACAATAAATTAGGACAAAGGACTATTCTTTATTAGTCTTTCAGTACCTGAATTCAAAAGGCTACAAAATGCAGCAAGTTTTTGCACTGTTTTGACTTCCAGTTCAACTGAAGAATGAAAATTTATGAGAAAAACTTCTAAGCATTTTTCTGTTTTCTGCCAGGAATACCAGCTAAGCACTACTAGTCAGAAATGGACAGAGAAAAACTATAATACTTTATATTCTCAAAAAATATACAGATTAATTTTTCTTACAACTTAAGAAGTAATTGCAATTACATTTTAGATTTGAGTTCAATGGTTTGGGATTAAAATATAGTATTTTATTATATGCATTTTTATCCTGCTTTGATTGACTACTAAAAGCAGTTGTGTAACTTCAAGTCTGGAGATGTAGATAAATAAAATTACAAAAACAAATACACAATTTTTGGCATTTATTTTACTCATCTACTTAAAATGATTACATTTTCAACAAATTTAATACAAATGGGGTAGCTTCTGAAATTGCACTGTGAAAGAAAAAGAAAATCCTGGCAAATACAGGAAATCCACTTCCAGATCAACATATGTACTAAAAAAGTACTAAATTAGACCAAAGATTCTTAGGTGAGCTAATTTTATCATTCAGCTGTTTAGATCTGATTTCTTAAATTTTGGTACTATGGAAAACCTACAAATTATAATTTCTAAAGGGACAAAGATCTGTCCGTGATTTCATGAAAGAATTCTTTTCAACCTGAAGACTGAGAATAGAGAAATAAATGAATTTGTTCTCATTTATTACATTTTGAATTTTATCCTGGAAGAATATTTTTGAAAGCTTTTAAATCTTCATCTTTTGTTTTCCAACTGAACTGGTTTGGTGTCATGAATGTGAAGGTTGAAAGAACTTTCATATTTTGTTAATGTTTGCACACCTTCCAGTTTGATGAAAGTGCAGATAATCTTTGCTTAGAATAATCTACAGATAGCAGGTATTTTTCAAACAAAATCAAAGTGACAGTGCAAGAGCAAGCAGGGAAAAATTGATCTCAGTAAGAAAAAAAACTACCTAGTAACTTTACTTGGATGATTAATAGTGTATCATAGAACTTGAACAGCAGACGTTTATTAATGACGAGAGGAATGGAAATGCCAAACAGAAAAGTGAAAGGAATACTAACTCTTGAAAGTAAAGCTGTGCCAGGAGTCAGGGCGGACATAAGGGAGCCCTGCCAGGAGAGGAAGGACATACGGAAGCTGCTGAAGTAGCAGCACATCTGTCATTATAAATGTTAAAGGACATTTGGACTTATGGGTAAGGAGTGATTAATGTTCAAAATAGAAAAAGCTGTTGCACTAATGTAAGACAGGGAAACCTGGGAGCTGTGTATTCAGAGGAGTTTGGACTATGAACTACAGAAAAATACATTCAAAGACAGAAATGCCCTTGAGCCTTGGGTCCTGCATTTCATTTTTCAATCAGTAAGGTCTAAGGTAATACCCTTAGAGACACTCTAAGTAGGGCCAAGACAGGCAAAGGCAGAAGGAAAGAGTCCTTTTTTGGACTGGAGGAGCTGTTGTCTCCAGTCTTTTCCACCCTTGTTGCACTTCATCTTAATCCCTGATTGAAAGGAATAAATTAGTTTCACTAAAAGATACAAATCTATAAAAGAGAAGTGCAAGACTCACTCAGGTGTCATCTTGGTTCCTGGAAGCACAGGACAGAACTGCAGGATTCAGAGAGGAAAGATGTCCGTGTCATGACAGCCTTTAGCTCATCCACACAGCTCCAATTTCACCTTGAATAGGTGAAAGCTGGACTCTGCACAGGACTTTTCTCCACAGCCTTCCAGACATAGCAGGTATTCAGGTATTCAGACTCTTTGCCAGTGATAGAGTCTTTCCATGTCTCATGTATAAGCTTGGGTGTGATCCAAGGTCAGATGAAGCTGACCAAATATTTTCATTTCTCAGTGGATTTTAATTGGATCCTTAAGCTTCTCAGGTTTGTTGCATGATAAACTTAATCATACTATCATTTCTCAGTGGCATTATGAAGCTAAATCCATTAGAGTTCTGTGAAGCACTCAAATATTACAAAGCAGTAGGAACAAATAAAACATATGGCTGAATGGCCCTAGCTAAAACTTAAAGTCTATAATTATCTTTTATCTACCTGAAAAATTACACTAGAATTTGTATTTGATACAATACACTACAGTATATCTGCCTCAAACATATTTATAGTTATTCTACATGGATAAATATCCTATTGCACTATAGGGAAGCTACATATCAATGAAGTGAAATGATTAGTAAAGTTTGTAAATCTTCTGTATAGAGAGAAATAGAGGAATGACAAATTCTGCTTTCTTTTTTAACAGATGCTTTAACTGTGAAAGTAAATAAAAATATATTACAAGAAAAGATAGTCAGTTTTTCCACATTGTTATTGCCCAGTTTTTCAAAGTAAAGGCCAATATCTTTACAAAGAGTTGAAGAAATAGTTTTGTCTGCTTATCACTCCATTTTCAACAGTATTTTAAAGGATTATATGCCATAATCTCAACTAAAGTTACTAATGTCTATTAAGCTGTAAAGGAATTAAGAGAATAATGAAAATTCAATTAGTATTATTTTGTTAATGTGAGAATATACAATACTGAATATTTTGTCAAGTTTCTGTCTCTAGGAATCTGTGCCATTATGTAGTCACTTTTATATAGAAAACTGGGGCCTTTGACTTACTTTTTCCTTGACTAGGAAATAGTCTTACTGTGGCATGAAGAAAAGTAGCAGTGTGACACCAAAACAAGCAAAACACCTTGTTAATGAGAAATGTACTTCCTGTCAGGTTCAGAGTTGCAGAAGCAAAGAGTTAAAACAACTAATTCAGAACAGCATGATGACCAGAAGGAAAAGGAAATCTCTTGCTTCATTCGGGAGACTAGGCAGGTTGGCATATGAGGTTTGACAGGTTCATGCAAATGTGAATGATTTTATGCAAGCTAATAGAATAATATACTGAAACAGTTTGCCTCTAATTAGAGCTGGCAAGATGGAAGGAAAGCCCGTTAATCCTGAAAGCTTGTAAGGTTCACAGTGTGTTAGACCACCTCAGAGAGAATTAAATTTTCAAAGACTTCCTACTCTTCTAGAAGCTCTCCCACATCAAGAACAAAATTGCTCAATTATCAACTATTTAGAATCTAATTGAAAAAAATTTATATATTCACTTTGTATCATGATTGATTAATCCTCTGGAAAAGAGCATAATCTTTCATTGTCATTCATTGTCCCTGGCCATCCAAAAGAACAAAAGAGTCTCCCACAGAGCTCTGCTTAAGTTACTCATCAGTAGCCTTCAGAACTGAGGAAACGAATATCGAATCAGACCATAGAGGTAATCAGTAACAATTTAGAAAGGAATACCTTATTCACGATCTTCTTCAGGATGATGCTCCAAAGGGCCATGGCAGACCTCAATGATGAAAACGGTGTCTACATTTGATATCGTACAGATGGGAGCCTTTTCAACCTAAGGCGACTGAAGGCCCACACTAAGACCTTAAAGCATCTTGTCCGTGAGCTGTTTTACGCTGATGATGCCGCCCTCGTCGCCCACACAGAAGTAGCTCTGCAGCGTTTAACATCCTGCTTTGCAGAGGCTGCTGAGCTTTTTGGTCTGGAAGTCAGCTTGAAGAAGACAGAAGTTTTATATCAGCCTGCACCTCAGGAAGTCTCCCATCATCCCCATATCACCATTGGTGAAACAGCACTCAAATCAGTTCAACAGTTTAATTACCTGGGAAGCATCGTCTCCTCAGACCGTAAGATTGATGCTGAAATTGACAACAGGTTAGCAAAGGCATACAGAGCTTTTGGTAAACTCCGTAAAAGAGTGTGGCAAAACAAACACCTGAAGAAAAGTACTAAGATCAGTGTTTACAGAGCCATTGTACTGTCTACTCTTTTATATGGATCTGAATCATGGGTCATTTACCGGCACCACTTGCGTCTCTTAGAACGCTTCCATCAGCGCTGCCTCCGTACAATCCTCAACATCCACTGGACTGACTATGTGACCAACACACCTGTCCTTGAACAGGCAGCAGTCACAAACGTTGAGGCCATGCTGCTGAGAACACAGCTGTGTTGGGCAGGGCACGTCTCCAGGATGCAGGACCATCGCCTCCCTAAGATCGTGCTTTATGGGGAACTTGCCACTGGCTGCCACAAGAGAGGAGCCCCGAAGACGAGATACAAGGACTGCCTGAAACAGTCCCTCAGCCTTGGCAATATTGATCACCACCATTGGTCTACCCTGGCCTCCAATCGGGAGGCCTGGAGACACACCATCTATAACGCTGCTGCTGCTTTTGAGAACACACGCAGGATCACTCTCGAGGAGAAAAGACAATGCAGAAAGAATCACGTCTCGCCGATATCACCTGGGGAGTCTTTCTGCTGTACGTTCTGCAACCGGACTTGTCTATCTCACATTGACCTTTTTAGCCATCAGCGCGCTTGTAGCAAGCGTGGGTAGAGCCCTTCTCAAATCTTCATTCGCGAAGCCTGGCCATGATGATGAGAAAGGAATAGAACAAACTTATAGGAATACTCATTCCCAGTGGAACTACACAAACACAAGTGAATCCCATGTGATAGTCATTCCTGTGAAGATTAAAAATTTGAAGGCAAATCTTAGAAATCTGTGCTTAACTTCTCTATACTAAGTATTAAAAACATAAAACCCATGAAAAATAAATTGAACTGATGCTTTAAGACAGATAGCATATCTCTCCAAAGATAAGGGGATAGATAGTGTTTCCATTAAGCTTAGCAGCTTTTAATTCAAAAAAATGGAAAAGGTAGAGAGGAATATAGACACTCTGTAGCCTAGCTAGACTGCTTTGGTATTAAGTAACAGAAGGAAGACTATTCCAGCACTCCATCCTCAGCTGTCCAGCAAAGCACAGCCCTTCAGCAGTGCTAGAAACTGTATGCAATGTATGTATTTGACAAGAGCATAGACATCCCTAAGAACCCATGGGTGACTCATGTAAAGAGCCACAGATTCTGTGTTGTGGCGTTGGTTTAAAAATGAGATTGACTTGCTCTGCATGGAAGACAAATTAAAATCTTGTAAATGACCTTTCTGGCAGGACTACTATTTTCTGTGGCTTTTCATCTATAGCAAACTGATTACAGCTGTGGTTTACTCAGGCACTTCTCTGATTCTCCTTCCTCCTGTGCCTACCTCCTGGATATCACACAGACTCCCTCTCTCCTACACTCCAAGGTTATACTGCAGCCATCATTACAGTGCACACTAGTGCTCCTCTCCATACAGAGACAGGGATTGGACTGGTATAGAGAATAAAGATCTTGAAATCTGGCAAGGGAAATTAGAGCTTCAACTTACTGCCAGCAGAGAGGAATAAGACAAGGACTAGTGAATAGACAGAGGACAAGCTCCCTAGGGACTGTGAGCAGATCAGCCTTGGTCAACGTCAGGGATGCCACTGCCAGCATCTCACACTACTGCTTAGTACTTCAAAGCTTCTATTCTTACACTGTCAACCAGAAGAAAAGCCACTCAAGTTGGGAGCTGTAAGCAAATGTTAGGTACAAAAGGCACTCTGGGAAGTTCTGGGGATGTCAAAATGACAGTCTATAGTTACCATTAGACAACTGCTGTCCATGATGTAAGCCTACTCAGCCACAGAATTATTCTTCTCCTGAAACACCTAGAGTCTCTAAATCCATTTGCAACTTACAGGAGACTGCTAGAGAAACCAGGTCAGCTATACTGCTCCCCTCCACCTCCACATCCTTCTGTGGTTTGGCTTTCAAACCTTGAAGGAGCACAAACAGCCCAACTCAGAGCCCTCATATGCTTTCCTAAATTTCTGAAGAGTTCCCAATGCCAGGCAGTCAATCTTCATCAGACAATGCTTCTAAAATGCTGTCTATAAAAGAATCAGCCTGGCCTAGGTATGTATATACAAGGTTATTGTTTAGGACTCTCCACAGTCTTTGACCTCTCTCTTGAACAAGTGCACATGCACTCATGTATGCAAATGCCAGCCACTTATTAACCATTTCTGATGAATCGTTCAAAAACAATATCATAGTATCAATCAGCTACAGAATTCACATTTAAATATATTTTTTTTTTGGAGACAATTTTCCATGCACCTTGAGAAATTAAACCAGAAACCGATCTTTTTGCTATTCAAAGAAGGGGAATGTCAGCTAATAGAGTGCACTGTAAAAAGTAGCTGTTTTCTTTGATGACCCAAACATCAGTATCACTCTATCATTATTTTCATCCAGCATTAATTAGTACTTTCAATTATATGTCTTGCACCACCATGCATGGTTTCGGGGCACCAAAGAAGTTTGCACAGAAGATAACCCCAACACTAAAAATTTATATTATATAAATTTATATGCATGAATATATATATATATATGACAAAATAGTATAACATACATATACTCCAACTTCCAAAAGAAATGAAGTTATATCAGTTATATGGAATATTAGAGGAACAACTGGGGAACTGTGACAGTAGAATCTCTTGTCAAGTTATATATCAAGTAAAAACAAAAAACAAAGTAAACCAAATATATATGCCATGACATTAAATCAAAACTAGCATGAAAATATAAAGAAATACTTTCAGGAAAATATCAGACTGAAATCATCTGTTAAATGTCATTGCCAGGCTTATTACCTGGTTCATGGCAAAGTGTGTTTAATAATTCCCCAAAGAACACTGAATATCTGGGAATTTATCCTCTTAGGCAAACATTAAAAAATTAAAAATTTGAAAATTATGGTAATTAAAGGGGTGAGTGTGTGTGTGTGTGTGTGTGTGTGTGTGTGTGCAAATTAGCCATGATCTTTCCTTGAGGAAAAAAGGAAATTTAATCCCTCTCCATCCTATGGCTGACTAAACATTTGGATTTTAAGAATGTAACCCCTCATCTAGATAATATAAAGCCCCATGAAAAGTTTTGAATAAGAGGCAAAAAGATTAAAAAACTCAATTTACAGACAATGGAAATTAATAAATAGCTATTTTTACCTGAGTCAGTCACCTTATAAGTCCCAGAAGGCCTAATTTCAGAGCCAACTTTCTGTATGAATCTCAGGCTATGAAATGTTTTATAGTTAGGAAAGAAAAATGTAAAGAATTTATTTAAGCCAAGAAATACTTAAAATATTTTAAATGCATTCTGGTTTAGATAGAATTGGCTTTTAATCCAACTGGCTGGCCTTCCCCATGTTGATGTCTTATTAAATAAAAATTGTTATGAATTTTATATGTGAAAAATTACATGCATTTGTGCCTCTGCCAGCAAAAAATATTGTTAAATAGACTGGATCATTTAAAAGAGATGGCTAGTATTTCTTATGATTTCATTTAATATTTTTATTAAAACATTAAAAAACTCTCTTTTTGGCCTGAAGAAACTTAGTCATTCACACCACGATCATGGAGAATATGATTATTTTATAGCTAAGGTTCTAAGTAATTAATAAGATCTAGAATATTTACCCAAATTAGATCAATCAGAGTCAATTACACAAAGTAAGTAACAGGCAATTTACATGTGAGAAACCAAATGGAATTTGTTGCCAGAAGTAGCTCCTGAGCTAAGAAGAAGGGTTAGGACATTTAGAAGAGAAGAAAACTGGGCTTTCCCCTTCTCTTTCAAAAAGTAGCTTAGTCTTTCTGTTTGAGTACAACTCCTCTGTGGGTGACATACCTAGAAAACTAATATCCCTAAGACACTTTGAAAATATTTAAGAACACTGTGGTGGTTGCATCATATTTTCTGTTTTCATTGTATCATAAGCTGTCCCTTGTTTCAAAAGGTGTAGGTGAGGTCCTTTATCTTACTTATTTTGCCCTGGGTCAGGTAAGAATCTCTAGAAGAGTTTCTCTGCTTGGAAGAAACCATGCGCACTTGCTGGAAGCAACTGCAATAATACAATAAATTTGGAGTGGATGGAGAAAATTATATGGTCTGGTTATACAAGGGAAGAAAACTGTTAATGAGCAGTAACCTAAGGGAGGGCAGATTGTAATGGTATGGTGAAGATCCAAAACCAGGCCTCAGAACTGAAGGAAAAGGTGACTTTCAAAGTATTGCAGTAAGACCATGTGGAATTTGTGCAGCTAGGAGAGCTTTTTAAAATTTGACCTTAAAGAAACAGATAAAGTTTCTGCCTTAGAAAAGAAACAGGTGGAAAGGAAAAAGTTTCCAGGTCTTTTTTTACAGCGTGCTTGTCTTACCTTTTTTTCACATTAGAATCAGTGCAACATTAGGCCTTGATCTAATTTGGAGTTTGTCCTGTTTTAGAGCAATAACTAGAGAGAATGTCCACAGGTCCCTTCCAGCCTATCTTATTCTACCGTCCTATGTCCTTTGAGGGGAAAATTTGTATTTTCATTGATAGCAGGAATATAACGCAACAAATTGTAGTGAAAATAAACAAATAAACAAAACAGCTCTATGAATTTGATATGTGGAAACTTTTTTAATGGATCTGAAGAGCACACGAATGCACTTGTGGGCCAATGGTAAAGACTACCATCTCCTACCACCTACCTTTATCATTTGCAGATTGGTGCAAGCGTAGATTACATTCCCTACCGCTGAAAGGATAAGCAGACTCATTCCTCTTAGCAGAATAATGTGGGAAAAAATCCCACACAAATGTTTACAAATCTATTATATTGGTAAACTAGAAAATTTTGTGCAAGTACTTTGTTTCCACAGATGCACAGGTGAAAACTTTCTCTTAAAAACATTGGATTAAAGAAAGGAAACCAAGAATCTCTTAGACAGATTTGCCCAATTAATTTCACCAAAAATGCTGGTGAAATTTTGTATACTGAATATACGCTTCTATTATTGGAAATATAAATGAGACATTCAAGGCTCTCTATTTTTAATCTGAAAACCAGCCATGCCTTGAAATCTATTACATAAAGGTTTCTCAGAAAACCATTGGGTCAACAGGAAGAACAGACAAATTAAGCAAAACTGTTATGTAAACAGTCAATGCTGTGATGGAATGTTTTGCCTGGTATCGTTTTAAGTGACTGAAGATACAGAGATTTGTTTCTTTCCATAAAAGACTATTCTAATTTGCTATATCCGAGGTAAGGACTTTTTTTCTGACCACCAAATTAAATTCACATATTTTTTTCCATGTCAGAACCTGAATTAATTGAAATAATCAGGTAGAAGTATTGGAATAGCAAGCAGTGAAACACTGACTTCTTTCTCAAGGAAACATAGGTGTTTTAACAAACATTAGAAAGGAAAGCTTGTGGAGCTTTAACGGTATGAATGTGAAAAAAGCATAGCATTATTTGAGTTTTATTTCCTCTATATTTTTTCCCCAGAAGAGAGAAATATCACTAGACAGCACTCTGGAACATATTGAAAGGGTAGGATAAGGTCCACTTTGAGGACTAATTATCTAGAGAGCCAGTCTGTGGTCTTGGTAAATGCTTACCTGTAGGAAGATGAGAAGTCACACTGAAATTGCTTCCACACATACAAGCAAGATCTTACATGGAAAGTACAGCATAAAATAAGCCCACTAACTGTGGACTATAAGCTATATCCATAGAACCCAGGGACAACTACTTTTGAGTAGATATTAACTACGTTACTAAATCCCTGGATACTACAGTTTTCTCCAGATCTTCAGGCCAAGTGCATTGGCTCCTTACTTTGTTTATGTAGCAAAGTGTCTCAGAGAGGGAAACACAAGTATGTTCAGCAATTACTTGCCAAGATTCAGACACAGAACCCAAAAACAAGTTGAGCAGAATTAATATATCTGCCTTATTGTTGAAGTTTCTGACTTAGTGCTTCAGAATAAAAATAAGCATCAACTTATTTTATTGGACAACACTTGTAGCACTGAGCCAGGCACTTCTGCATGGATCTGGTATTTAAAACCTGTTTCTCCTCTGTGCTTCACTAATCAATGTATCCTGTCCTTGAAAGACACAGAGGACAACAGAATTCCCCCAACCACTCAATAAAGTCAGGATTTTTTTCACTTTCTTATTCTGCTGAAGAAGGGAAGTTCTTCAAAAGGGAGGCTTGAGAGTACTGTAATATCTGAAGTTACATCACTATCCAGGAAAGTGTAGATGTGGGCCTGAAGCCTTCAGAGACAGTCTCCTGCAAGCTAAGGGGCTATTTGGAGTAAGAGGATAATAGCCTGCAATTTCCACATTTTTTAAAAAGAAGGGAAATGCCTATGCAGACTTACTGAGTTTGCTTGCTTTTCTTAGCTTTTGTACATATGAGAAGCGTGTATAAATAGGCAAGAGGCACTGTGTACTCCTGGACTTAAAATCAGGTGCCTGTAGTGCATTATGAGCCAAGATCAGAGATTGTAGAATAGATATTTTCAGAGCACATTTGCTTGTGTGAGGTTTTCAAGTGAGAGAGATCAAGAACTAGTCAGTTTTCAGATTAAGATTTGTCTTATGGCGTGGTAAGTGATATTTTTTCATGTCAAGTCTGACAACGTTGTTGCAGTATTTGTTTTCCTGACATAGCTGTGCACTGTCTGAGTATCAAGGAGAACTGCCTGCACAAAAATCGCCTATTTTGTGACTACTTTGCCAACAGTGACATAGACCAGCTTTAACTCTCAGCTTGCTCACGTCTCTCTCTACCACACTTCAGTTACTTGTCTGCCTGTACAGTGATGCCTGTACAGCTGCCTAACTTTGCAGCACATGTGGATAGGGATTTCGTGGTTCTTCAGAAATCTGTGTGATACTCAAGACCACTATAATGCTTACATGTATGAAGGACTTGGCAGCTATTAATCAGAATTTTCAGGCTCTTCACTCGGGATTGAGAGATTTTGGTTCTGTTATCTAACCTTTAGCAAAGTCCTTTTTTGAGATCTGGCTCTCTGTACTACTGAAGCTGAGTAAATGTCAGATATTCTCATTAAATAATAGAATAATGGACATTTTGAATAATAGAGTTGAAAGGGGATGAGAAAGATCATGCAGTCCATTCCATTTCTGCAAACCATCATCAAGTCCAAACGCACCATTGCAAACGTTTGTCATGTGTGATTTTGAAGTGCATCCGTCTCTGTAATTACATGTCGTTTCTATGCAGTCCCATTTTAGGGCTTGAATGTTCTTATCATAAGAAAATGTTCATTATGCTAAACCTAAATCCTTAATGTGACTAGAGACTATACTCAGTAAATTATATAATTCATATACTTTATCAGGCAGATAATTGGCTTTTCAGAATAAGCTTTGCTGCTTTAAAAAACCTTCAATTACTTTAATTTTTGTGTGTTTCTTTCATACGGGCTTTTTTGATGTGACCCAAATTATTTCTTCCAGAAAGTTTCTTTAAAGATTTATTTTCTACTACGTCATTTTATTACTGGAATGTTCTCAATAAAATTTACTATTTTATACCACTCTATTCTCATAATGTCCACTGTGGGTTTGCATAAGAAAAATAACAAACCTTGTCCTAAAATAGATAGACAAATACATAGCAGGCATTTCAAGAATATTTTCATATATTTCTGAAAGCCTGATTTAACATCTCCATTTCTTTTAGGATTAGCTGTTATCTAACAGCTGCCAGAGGGGATCAAAACTAAGGTCTGATTTACTCACTGTGTCATCTTTTACAGTACCAGGTGAAAAACATATTTTTTTTTATCTTATTAACAGCCTTACATGTGTGCATGACTTTCCCTACCATCATCTCCCTTAAGAGCTTAACGAATCTAGTTCTGTTATCTCTCTTTGAAAACTCTGAGATCATCAAGTCCAATCCTCAATCCAACACTGCCGTGGTTACTAGACCATGGCATTAAATGCCATGTCCAGTCTCATCTTAAAAACCTCCAGGGACTGAGAATCCACCACTTCCCTGGGTAGCCCATTCCAGTGCCTGATTTCCCTCTCTGTAAAGAATTTCTTCCTAACATCCAGCCTAAGCCTTCCCTGGTAGAGCTTGAGACCATGCCCTCTTGTCTTACTGATAGTTGCCTGGAATAAGAGACCAATCCCCACCCGACTGCAACCTCCTTTCAGGCAGTTGTAGAGAGTGATGAGGTCCCCCCTGAGCCTCCTCTTCTCCAAGCCAAACAACCCCAGCTCCCTCAGCCTCTCTTTATAGGGCTTGTGTTCATGGCCCTTCACCAGCCTTGTTGCTCAATTCAGAAAATCCTGTTTAGTCAGAGTTTATACTATCCATGTCATAAATGGCACAAGAAACTAACTCAAAACAGGATAATTCTTCCAGAGAAATTCTTCCAGAGAAAACTTTCTTGTCAGTTATATATCAAAAGACAAGTCTCAGTTTTAGTGGGGCTGTAGTTTGTCTAGTTTGATGTTGCAACAAATTTGGAAGACTGGGTATAAATTAACTCCAAAAAAAAATTTTATAAGTGCCAGATATATATTTAATGCTAGGAGATCTGCTAGCGTAGATACTGGTTCTATTTTAATCATGAGTTATAGTGAATGGTTATGTATAGGGATCTATTTTTTTAAAATAATGATTCAGAGGATATAATAATCTGTTTTATCTAGCAAAGCATTATCTTGAAGGCTTAATTTTAACAATCTCAAAAAGAAAAAGATTTTTTTCTACAACTATACAAGTAGAAAAGTATGAATTCTGCATTTTCTTTATTCTCAGTAAGTCTCTTTCCTAAATCTAATTTAAAAACTACGATATATCACAAATGCTCGAAGAAAACAACTCTCCAAAGGCAACAGCTAATGAAAGGATTCTATCTCCATTTTCCATTATTCACAGGTTGTTGAATATGCTGAAAAAATGATGTCATCAAATTTGAGAAAATGTATTAGATTTTAATGGCCTCTTTTTAAAACAATAATGAACTAACAGACACTTTCTAAAAATTACCACAATTAACTAAATCACTAAAGCACCTCTGGTCATTTATTTAGGATTCTGCTATCCACAAAGCAGCAAGTCATTTTGAGGAATAGAGTGCATATTAAAATTTTCATGTGAAATTGACAAGTAGAAAAAGTATTTTTAGAATTTTTTTTCTAGGCTAATTAATCTGGCTTGAGAAATCCATGTATGTAAGTAGGAGGCAGTTAATCATCCTTCTGAAGCAGAAAGTGCAAGTTTGGTAACAGGCCTCCATTTGTCAAAAGCAACCACGCACCTTTGAAACAGAGCCTTTATTTTAAAGCTGACAAGACAGACAGCCCTGAGCTCTCTAAGTGAAATACACAACATTGAAAATAAACCAAACATTTTGCACTTAAATGAAGTGTCCAAGCCTCTGGAACCCCACTCTCATTGCTTTCTACATCTCTGCTATTCTGAAAACTTCCAATATAAGGAGGGCAAACCAGATATATTTGCTGGTTTATTAAGGAATGGAAATGCCTGTAGCTTATTGACTAATTTACCATGTAAAAGGATTGATGTATCTACTTGTATCTCACAGTGCTGATATAGACAAAAATAGTACATAGATGTTTTTATTAGGATTTGAGGTAAATCTCTGAAAATATCAGTGGCCTTCAAAGTGTGGTGGATCGTATTTGTAAAAATCTCATATATTCCAATAAATAAAAATCATGTTTCACATAATCTTCTGAATTTAAAGTTTTTCTGTCTTAGTTTTCTGGAATTTCTGTACAAAATTCTATTATCACTGTGAGAAGAAACACCAACATTATCTTTATTCAGGTTTCATATCTCCTGTGTAAGGATGGTGAGCGTATAAATAACTCCAACAAGACGAAGGTTTGAGATAAGGTGCAACTGGACAAGTAAATATAAAAAGTGGGAATTTTAAAACCTGAAAATCAGAAATACTCAGCCACCTTACATACAATTTTAATATTACATAAATAATTTATTATTTATCAAATAACTTATCCATAACTACAGCTGAAGTGTAAGAAAGGTCAGTTTGAGAAGGGACATTGAGACAAATGAAGCCATGTATCTGACCTCTCAGCTACCTGCAGCTTACCCTACACTACCTCTTACAAACTTAAAATATCAGAAAAGAGTAATTACTACAAACCCAAGGGTATGGGTAGAGAGTCTGCCATCATACACAGAATAAATGAAAGAGAAGAAAGAAGATTGAAAATACTGACTACAACAACTGATTCTCAAGCTTTGCACGTACTGATTAATGTAGATTTTTTCTGTAGTGACATCATGGCACGTCTCCTATCCTTTTTTCATTAAAAAGTGATACATGGAACAATTTCAGGAGTATTCTGTGCCAAATTCCTTGTAGCCACAAGTACTAAACAATTACAAGGGAGAATTGTATTTAAAAAGATGAGTTGTGTTGGTTTCCTTAGTGGACATACCTGATAACTCCATTGATATATGTCCTACATTTAGACTTAGTTTTGAATGAAAATATTTCAGTGATATTGTGAAATGGGGTCATAACTGGAATAAACACAGTAAAATTTTAGGGGAGAAATGTCTACTCAAGACATAGAACTGAGTATGATTAATCTTTCTTTAATTTAGGAGATCAGTGTGTGATATGACATTAGGAGAAGAATAAATAGTTATTCCTCATTGCAGACAACCAAACCACAGGTCAGAGACTAAGTGCAGACTCCCACAGTTTCCTTCAATATCTAATAGTAACAGCTAAAGTAAAAATTTGACAGAATCAGATAGAAAGTAGTCTTTACTTTCAAACAAGAAGTTTAATCACTAAAATTTATGTATCAAGGATGCACTATGGTTTTACCAACATGAGAAAGACTGAACCAGTTGCTCTGTCTCAGTCAAGCAACAGTAGTTTGAAAAATACAGTCATTTAGACATCAAAAAGTATCAATAAGCTAAAGTAAATTCAATGAATGGCAAAGAGATCAAATTTGCTTTAATGTCCAGCTGTCCCTTGTTCGTTTTCTTGTCTTGATATTGAAGGAAGAGAGAGAAAACTCTTTCTATTGCATCTATCTGCACTAATGAAATAGGAATATTAGCAAGCAAATTGAATGGCCATAGTGAAAACAAAAGGCCTTTTCAACAAACTGAAAATGAACCATCCAGATGCTTTGCAATTTACAGAGGCAAATTTACTTCAGGAATAAATCTTGTGTTTTCATGCAAAACCTACATGACCTTCACCACACAGAAAGGCACCAAACTGGAAAGTTTCACCTGCTTTACAAAGCTAATTCTGGATCATTGGTTTAATTTTTTTTGGTTCCCAAGAGCTGTTCATCAAACAACACTGTAAAAAAAAGGCAAGGTATATAAAAGATTATTAGATAGCCAAGTTATCTAACTTTCAAAAATAGTATTTTATGAAGTATAAGCATATGACCAATTATGCAGTTTAATGAATTTGCCATCTCGCATTAGCAGTATTCTCTAAATGAAGTCATATTCAGTATAAAAGCCTTATTATTATTCAGAACACTTCTCAGCTACAGCTGTAAGATTTGATTAAATCAGTATATGCCTAGTAGGAACAGTTTGTTGAAGAAAAGCAGTGTGAAAATACATGCAATGTTCACAGTGCAAGAGGAACAAAATGCCAGGCTAAATTCCACTAATAAATTCAGAGTATATATTTTTCCTATATTAAAGCAAAGTTTTTCACAAGTGCATAATATTACAGTCAGAAAAAGTAATCTAAATTTTTGAGATTACTGTGCACATAGTCCTGCAGTAGTCTCCCTGGATGCTTTTGCTTCCTGCACATCAAAGCATGAAAGATGATATAAAATTAAAAGAAGAAGAAATGAGAGTTCATAGAATTAGAGAATGGTGCATACTGAAAGAGACCTCTGAAGATCATCTTGCTCAAAACCTCTCTCAAGCAGAGCCATTTAGAACAGGTCACTGAGGACCGTGTCTAGACAGCCCTTGAATGTCTCCAAAGACAGAGATTGCACATATTTTGGCAATCTGTGTCAGTGCCCAGTCACCCTCACAGTGCAAAAGCATTTCCTGATGTTCATCTTGAGCCTTCTCTGTTTCAACTGGTGTCCATTGCCTCTTGTTTGGTTACTGAGCACTACTGACAAGAGCCTGACTTGCTTTTGCACCTTCTCTTCATGCATTTATGCATACTGATGAGAGTGCCATGAGACTTCTCTAGACTAAACAGTGCCAGGTCCCTCAGCCTTTCCTAATATGAGAAATGCTCTAGGTCATTTATCATCTTTGTGGCCTTTTTTTTTTGGACTCTCTGTAATATGTCCGTGTCTGTCTTGTATTAGAGAGCCTAGAACTGGATGCAGCACTCCAGGTGTGGCCTCACCAGGGCTAAGCAGAGGAAAAAGATCACCTCCTGCAGTCTACTAGCAGCACTCCTAAGGAAGCTGAGGATACTGAGGATACCATTAGCCTGCTTTGCTGCAAGGGCAGATTGGTGGCTCATGTTCAGCTAGGAGACCACCAGGACCCCCAAGTCCTTTCTCAAATGGTCCTTTCCCTAGCTTGTGTGGGTGCCTGGGGTTGTTCCTTCCTAGGTGAAGAACTTTGCACTTAACTTTGTTGAACTTCATGAAGTACCTGACAGATTGGAAAAAAAGGAAATATAAAGGAAACTGACAGGATTAAATATTGAATAATATATCAGGTCACCACTATTTGCATAGTATTTCCAAAGACCCTATGAAATCTGAAAGAGCAATTATAACAAGCGGTTTATAGTGTTTCTAATGAAAGGGAGTTGCTGAGCTCTTGGAAGTTTACGAACAGTAACAAGAACAGTACAGGAATTAATGGGATAGATTCTTATCACTTCCCTGCCCCAGCACTAGAGCAAGAGGGTTCTGCCTCAAGAAAAGGAGGTCTTTGGAAATCAGGTCATTATGCTGGATGACCCTTTGGCATGGCCTGCTGATACAATGTGAAGAGCAGAGCTGCTCAGATACACAAATAGAAACCACCACACACACCATTTTACGTCACGGTTCTATAAATGCTTCACCCTGTTCCACAGGACATATTATCTGGAGCATTATAAATTCAATAAAGTCAATTAATGTGAACTATTTCTAGGTAGACTACCCTTAAAAATCATGGATTTAAGTCTAAGTAATGTCTACTTTTCCAGATCATGTTCTCTTTTGTATCAGAGATAAATAGCAGATTCTGATGCAAAAGAGGGAGCTAGTACTCTATTTTAAATTCAAGTCTAATTTTAAAAATATAACCTCCAGCAAATTTACTGTCTCTACAATCAGTCAAAGTGATAGCCTTGGAACTGAAAACCACTTCCTCAGTCACATCTGCTATTTCAATATTTATGAATTGCTTTCCTCATCATAGTAATTTAGTTGGTACTGTTATTACAGAGATGAGACCAGACTAATACCAGCTATCAAAACTAATGCTATTATTTTCAAAACATTTTAATTGCTCTTGAACTATAAAACATATGGGCTATTTTTAAAGTATATATACCACAAAAGATTAAACACACACATATACATGCATATAAATATACTGACATGTAACTTTTTCTTCTATCAGCAAGGGTTGGTGCCATTTTCAAGCTTAAAATGCTTCACTATCCTTTGTTATTGAGGAGGAATATGTGCAATGTTGTGTCTCTGTTTTACATGTTAGAGCAGATGAGAAGGAAAGCAATGCTCTGTATCATAAACACGACATATGTATTAACTCTACAGTACCATCCAGCAGTTAGGGCTGCCTTCCAGGAAGGACACAATTACCTCCAAGCCCAGTGATACAAGTTCTAAATGCTTCATGTCTGGTCCCTGGAGAAGGATTCAAAGCCTGAAGACAGCCTCCCTCCAAACTAAACAAACACGCCACAGGGACTGGGACCCACCTACATTAGGCCAACAGGGCTGCTCCCAGGCTTCATGCTTGAATATGTGCCTGACAAGAGCTGTAAACTGAAGATATGACCAGAAGATATTATGAGCTCAGAATCAATTCCTGGGATAAACACGTGAAAGCTCAGATGTCTTGCAGCATAGTTTTGAGCCTAGTCATCTAATTGCTATCTAGTTTAAAACTTAAATATATCCCTTTTTCTTTTTTTTTTTTTCTTGAATCTGTCTATCATTTATTTGCAAGTCTCAAAAAATCTCAGGATTCCCACCCTGATCTTAGAACCATGACTTTGGATGAATAAGAATTTCACTAAAGCTGCCTCCTGCATCTCCTTGTGATTTAAACATTCATAAGCCAACCAAACATTGATCTGCAGCTTAGACTTCAATGGAATAATAAATCATGATTAATTCTCAGTGTCATAGCAGTTGTCAGACATCACAGAAAGGACCCAGACAGAGAATGGGGATTGCAGCTCTCTCGTGATTGATTTCACCTTTCTCAGACTTCTGCAAAATATTACATCGTGATCCTTTACCTGGATTAAACATAGTTATAAGTTTTCTCAAGACAGTACAGGCTTCAGGCAGCATTTTTTCTTTTTCTAATTTATTCTTACTTCTTTGAAAAAACTTATACCTACACAGACAGCTTGACTGAAATCCAAAAGGCTCAGTAAAGTAGCTTGAATCCATATGTAAATGTTTCCGACTTTCAAAAGATTTGTTTTCCCTGCTTTAGCTCTTGCCTAACACAAGTACTTGGTGTTGTGTGAATTCAAACAAGAGCCAGGATGTGACTTCAAAACTGGAGTGCCATCCTAATTATGTTTGGTTCACAGGAAAATCATACAGGCAGAAAAACAAGGCTCCCTGACAGTTAATGTGTTGCATCTGAATTTTAAACTTAGAAGCCTAAATTTAAGTAGTCTGTAACAGTTCTACTCTTCCTTCTGGGGCTAGCCATATTTAGACACTGATGATGGTGTCTTTTAGAGCAGGCCCCGAAGTACCAGGTTTTTTTCATTTGCCATAAATAATATGATATGCAGTATGATACATAAATATTGCCATAGTATAATCATATAGTTATTTAAGTTGATTTATATTATTTGCAAATACACAGGTAAGTCTCCTCTGCCCCCAATTTCATATGTTCTTTTTATTTTTCAATAGCTGTTAAAAAGATGGCAGCTTTAAAATCTCATTAGTGCACTAATAGTGAAGAGCAAACAAAGCTGTCTGCGACACATTTATTAGATCATTTTCCTCCAAGACCTTGTTGAACAATGGAGAAAAGCAGTCCACTTTTTGGAATTATAGAACTTACAGTTCAACCTAATTTGCTTTTATAAACTAGAGAATATGATCTATCCCAGTCTTGGCTCATAAAAAAATATAAGCAGTCATAAGTAGAAGACTATTTTCTTCAAGTAGGGAATATTACAGCAGATGAGGGGAGGTGATTCTCCCACTCTGCTCTCTTGAGACCTCACCTGGAGTACTGTGTCCAACTCTGAGGTCCTCAGCACAGGAAGAACAAGGGCCTGTCAAGTCCAGAGGAGGCCACAAAGATGACTAGAGGGCTGAAGCACCTCTCCTATGAAGACAGGCTGAGATAGTTGGGGTTGTTCAAGCTGTAGAAGAGTAGGCTCTGAGGAGACCTTGTACTGCATTTCAATGCCTAAAGGGGGCCTATAAGAAAGTTGGAGAGGGACCTTTTACAATGGTATGTAGTGACAGGACAAGGAGGAATGAATTCAAATTGAAAGAGAGTAGGTTTAGATTAGATATTAGGAAGAAATCCTTTATTGTGAGGGTGGTGAAGCACTAGAACAGGTTGCCCAGAGAAGCTGTAGATGCCCCATGCCTGGTGCCTCTACAGTGTTCAAGGCCAGGCTGAATGGGTCTCTGAGCAACTTGGTCTAATGAAAGTTGTCTCTGCCCATGGTGGGGAGGCCGGAACTAGCTGGTCTGTATTAAGGTCCCTTACAACTCAAAATTTTCTGCGATTCTATGATATCACATCTCAAGGTAAATAAAGAAAAAGAACATGTTTCTCCTCACTTCTGCTTCAATGCTCCACAAGTCTAGTTGCTGCAGGCTCACAATAACCTTTTCTTCAACTCACTTGACAGAATTCTTTTTATCACTGTTAAGTTTTAGCCCCTATAGAAAGTCATGCCTTAAGTGTAAAGGAAAAAAAGAGTGATGCATAATTTGGGGAAGAAAAATAACAATTCTCTTAGATAGAAACATCATTGATAGTATCACTTGAATATCCAACCCTTAAACAATCTTTTGTCACAGTTTCCAGTGAAGTCTGACTTAACTAGCTGTTCTACCAAAGACTGAACTAGTTACTTGTTCCCTTGATAGTTCATAATTATGGAAATCAATTATTCTTGATGAAAAGGGGGTTTTGTATACATATCTGCCCATTTTCATGTGCTCAGTGTGATTATGACTTGGCTAAGTATTTCAGCACTTGCTTGTGAACTTGTAGTTCAGTATGATCTTTGCCATTGTATCAGACATCTCTTATTTTTAATCATAGACTATAAAGCAGTTACAAAGTGACACTTAAAAGAGAGGCTGTTCTAAGTCACCGTAATTTTTTTTTTTTACTATTGCTATTTTATTAAGTTAATAATAATTTCTTACATGCTATCAAAAAATTTAAATTCACAGTCATTGTCTTTCTAGTTCTTGGCTATTTGGTCCATCTTGAAGTAGAAACATCTCGGGAGCACCAGAACCATGAGTGACCATTCTGATTTACTGATGTATTTCCCATGCTGCTACATTTGGTATAAAAAAGACCTCAAGCATTTATTTTATGTCACAAAAGCCACAAAGAGGGGGAAAAAATTAGTTTTATAAAAGAAATTTGTTATTTGTGCTACAAAAACATAGAAAATATCTGAAACAACCAGCATGGGACTCAGGGAAAAAAAACCAAAATTTACTTCCATCTCTGATTTCTGTTGATCGCTTTTTCAGTTCTTACATTCAGGTGTTTTCCTCAGCATGCAAGTGTCCAACACCACTGGTGTTTTGGAGAACAGTTTTATTCCCTGTACTGAGTGTTGTCTTCTCAGTGATGCAGCCCATTGAAAGAAGCAATTCTGATAATTTTTGTGGCTCCAGAAAAAGAAATATAATTTTTTTGTATGCATAGGTAAAAGCAAAAAGCTTTTGCACTTCATCCTTGTTCTTTGTTGTCTGTCATGTACACATAAATACATACCTGCAAGGAAACAAAACAGAAACATGGAAGAAATAATATAGCTGACATTTTGCTTTTACTTCAACTTTTCTATTTGCAGTATGGATGCATGTGTGCATACACACATGTAAAAGAAGGAATACAGACTTAATGAAATTGAGAACTTTCAGCAATGATAATGAGAAACAAGATATTCTATGGCACTACAGGATTTTTGAACCTACATATTTAATCTCTTTTGTGTCAGTATTCACAGAAAATTTACTTTTCAAAATGTTAACACAATACAGACTTAAGGTTGAGTACAAAGACACTTTCCCTTCTTCTTTCAGTATTCAGGGGCATCTAACAGAGCACAGATGTAGAATGTTCCACCAGATGTTTCCTTAACGTTAAACAGAAACACCTGTTTGTACTGTACAGAGCAACACCTACTAGCAGACAATTTGGGAAGCAATTTAGAAAACTGTACTATTCCCACCTGATATTTACTTTTCTAAAGGAAACTTAAAACACAGTGACATTTTCTAATAATCTTCATATAGCCATATTTTTTGCTTCCTTCGTTTAGCGGCTGTTAAAATGGGAATACTAAACTTTCAGCTCTAGGCTATCCCATCTGACTTCAAATACAGATATACATGTGCCTGAAAAAAAAATGAGTCATTGTGCTTAATTTGTCTATCTGATTTTCCCCCTGGGTTCAGAGTTCCCAAAACTAGAGAGCGCTCTCTCTAAGCAATATCTAATGCAAATTAGTTTAATTTTAAGAGGTATATAAATATGAAACATGGAAGGTATTAGGTTTTCAGACTTTTAAATTTCTTTTACTGTGAAAGCCTAATTTCAATGTCCATTATAGAATACACAGTGATAAAAGATGATCTCTCTCTTGGAAAATCTGTGGTCATTTTGCCTTCCTTGCTGCCCTCCCTTCTGCCAAAACTTACTGGCAGTGACATCTGGGATACTTTCTTTATCTTCCAGCATTAACCTATATAGTGAGTACACTGAACTGGAATCATACATCTTTTAGTTGTGAGATGCATTTTCCACCAAGGTCTTAAGCTCTGCCAGGGGAGGTTTAGGTTGGATATTAGGAAGAAATGTTTTACAGAGATAGTAATCAGACATTGGAATGGGCTGCCCAGGGATGTGGTGGATTCACCATCTCTGGAGGTTTTTAGAATGAGATCAGATGTGGCACTTAGTGCCATGGTCTAGTAACCACAGCGGTGTTGGATCAGGGGTTGGACTTGATGATCTCAGAGGTCTTTTCCAACCCGATTGGTTCTATGATTCTATGAAAAGCTTGCATATACCATCAAGAGATTAAGACTCATTTATCTACCAAGCATAAGAAAATTTTCAATCCCACTTCATGTACCAGTACTTACATCATATCCAGTACTACCTGCCAGAAGACATAGATATGTGAATGAGATGCCTGTGAGCTACAGTTTCTTACACAAATAAATATAAGCTTTTCTTGTCAGACTGATCAAAAATGTATCAAAATTTTTTCATGGTAAATAAATGAAAGAAGTTAATAGATAATAGCAGGAAAATAAAATATAACACATAATCAGGACACCTAATTGGAAACCATATAATAAAGTTATGGTACTGCTAATTTGAAAATTGTTGTTATCTATCAATTCCTGACTGACAGTAAGTGCTGAGTGGAAGACTTGGTATCTAGTACATTACTTTAAAAATGCACTACATGTTATTGTATGGATTCTTAATGAAATTAAATTATATTGTCATTATTATTTTCATATAAGTCTGTGATCCTTTAGTTCAATTAATACTAAAAATTAAATACTTATATTTATTTACCTTTTTTACTCTAATTAAAAAATATAAACATATGAAAATATTTCCCTTTTGAATTATGGTATACAAAATATATATTAGCCAGATAAAAATCCTATTTGGGCAGTTCACTAATTGATTTTGAAATGAAACAGGATGTGTTGGTTATCAGAGAAGTTAGTCTTTAAGTTATGCTTTGGCTATCCAAATGCCAAAATTACATTCCTTTTTGAAAGGTATAGAAGAAAATTAATCAGACATGGTAAGCAGAAAATTCATCTCATCAGCATCTTCTTTCATTACTGAATTCTGTCATAAATCACTGGCAAGATTTTTCCTTTCTTCCCAGAAAATAAGGAAACTAAGACTACATCTAAGAATTAGGTAATGCTTATATTATCAGAAAACTATAAAACTATTTTATGTGCCTTACAGTTTAAAGTAAAACAAGAGGGAATTGTATCTTTTTCAAGATATAAGGGGTTTCTACATACTACTTTACCACAGGATTTGCCACAGGGAAAATAGATATAAACATCAAAGAATCCCAGTAATAAAGCTGGATTAATAAATCATTGGATGTTTTTTTGATCTTTAACAGCATTACACAACTATTACATCTCCTCCTGAGTAGCCTGGATCCATCATTTGGCCTCAAGCAGGTGATAGGGACAGAAATGATAGAGTTTAGCTAAACAAACATGGCATTGATTGATAATGGAGAGAGTTGGTTTGATCGATTTATAAGATGGAGTGTTTGAGGCATCACAAAAAGAAATATTTTCTGCAATAAATCTCCAAGAGGCTTTAGGAACCGTGAATATCAGGGAGGTTATTTCCTACTGTATCATACTATGGACTTTACAGTCCATACTGTAAAATAGGAAATTCATGGAACTGAACCAGAAGTCAATAATGAAGAATGTCTTGAAAACAATTCATAGGAGGGTTTTGAAGCTCCTTTCCCTTGCTTTCATATCTACACCATTACCTAAAACATTAAAAATTATCCATTCAAAACTATACCTTCAGGAACAATGTACAGCCATTTTCCATACCTCAGCACTTCCTTTATTTGTCTATTATGATCTGTTATTTCAGTTTACCCATCTAATAATTTTTTAGCTAGTTCCTACTTTCTCCAGCTTCAAAGTAATTTCCTCAGATGTGATTATAGTATAGATTTTATTACTCAGACATAGTACTATATACCACAAACTCTGTCTAGCTGTCCTTATTAAAGAAAGATTTTAGATATTATATCCCATTTTCCAATTCTCCATTTCTTTAAGTACTTTTCTGTCAAAGTTAGTTATACCACCTAGCAAGCTGGCCTTTCAACTTCCCAAATATATACTTGGGAATAGCTCCTTTCAACACAAGAGATGAAAGAACTACAGGAGGAAGTAATTGCTTTAAAACCAACACAGAGTTTCCTCTGTTTTCCTGCATTCCTTAATGGCTACAATAACAGTAGCGAGGGACACCACTAAGTGTCTAGAGTTATGCTGTGGTTCTTGACTGTCCTAACAGAGCAGACTGTTTCTGTACTTTTATTTTTGACCATTGTACAATTCCAATTTCTGATCTAGCTTTAGATGACTTCATTGGATACAAATGGACAGGGAAGACAAGAAAGACTAAGCAAAAATAGCATAAAAGCAAAACTAAAAATCTAACACAAATTCTTATTTTACACTGCCTGGGTGAAATTCCATTTGCTTAACAAATTTGAGGTGTGAAAATAATTATTATTTTTGTAAGATTTCTGCCAAGGCCCAAAAGACACCTTTGTCTATTTCAAATTTTATGTGTACTTGCCAAACTAGACCGGGATAGTGGTTTTAGCAGCTCCAGATTTGGTTTCTTCATTATGTAACATCATTTAGTTAACCTGTAAATAAATGTTCTAGCACAGCTCTTCATTTAGGAAGAAAACAAACTCAAGTTTAAACAATATCAGAAGTTTAAAAATATATAAAAATATCTCATTAGAGTAGCTAGGAGATCTGTTAAAATCAAGAATATGTTACAATTTTTTCTGGAACATTGAATTTTACAATTTGGCTTCTCGCTGAGAAAAGGCTGACATGTCATAACCAGAGATACCATGAAGTACCAGATACTGCAGAGTAAAAAATGTGAAACAGCAAACAGTGAGCCTTCAGATAGCATGGGTCTAATGTGTATAGAAGTGTCAAATAAAACCCCAGGGAATACTGTATTGAATTCTGAATTCTTTAATAGCATACTCCCTATGAGCCAACATTAAAAAAAAATGGGAAAGATAGACAAGCTAAAACCTTCTGGGGGATAGGGAATAAGAAAAATCAGGCACTAGAAATATTTACTCTTTTTGTCTTCTGGATAATAATCATATCTGACATTCTTGTAATTTTATTTTTGGGGGAGGGGTCGTTTATGCATTTATAAATAAAATCTGTCACAGTAATCATCTTCCGTGAAGACTCTGAATCATTGTATCATTGTCTTTTTGGATAGTGTCATTAGTGTTCATCTCATTTGTGTCTAGAAATGTTTTGGTTGCTAAGGAATACAATGCACTGATTAGACATTCCCCTCCCAATTACAGTGGAAAAGATCTGGTCTGTACTACAATAATTCACAAAAGAACTTGGAGGGGAAAAAAAATGCAATTGAAAATTAAGAACAATCCAGCATTTCTTAAATTCTCGTTCCTTAATATCTGCTTTACTAAACTGGTGGTTCCATTTTAAAAGGCCTTTCTAGAAGGGCTCAGTGTTATGTACAGCAAGGCAGGTGATGCCAGTTCAGTCAGCAGGCCATTGAAGGTTAATTTCTTGCCAGAGTCTGCTATGGGCAGTGAAGAAAATATCCAGAAGCTGACCTTTTCCCCAGGGGTACTAGAATGTCACCCATCACGTTCAGGTATCCAAAAAGAAGTTTAGCTGCTTGAAGCAGAGTTTTGGCAGAAGCTGTGGTCTGAAAGCTTGCTAGGATCCAATTATTAAAAGATGTCTCTGCCCAAATGAAGCTGTAAACGAGAACATATGCCAAAGTCAATAGTGCAAATTTTATTTAACAGTAAATGTGAGGTAGAGAGAGTGATAGAGATAGGAAGAGGCACTGGGGGAGGGGGGAAGAAAGAGACTGAGAGAGAGAGACAGATTAAGTAAAAGATCACCGCCACATGGATTCCAGTGGTGTCCCACCAGTCCTCCTTCTGTGGTGATGGTCCCAGAGTTGTGCTTCTGGGTACCACTTTCATACAGTCCAAGTCCAGGATGTTCATGGGTAATCATGGAGGTTACCACAACTTGGGATGGCATGGGTGTAAACTTTCCCACAGCTTGCACAGTAGATTTTTGTACAATGTACTACTAATTCTAAACCTTCATCTTCATTTAGGTATGGAATTATTGCCTTCCTTTTTCATAGTTTTCCTTTGGAAATTTTTGTCTGGATAGGTTACCCAGATCTGCCTTACCAGGCCTATTTCCTGTTGTTGCCATCTGCTTTTATCAAAAGTTCCTGTCATGGTGGTTTATCTTATGGGAACTTCTTTATTTGAAAGCGCTTTGAGACAGTTAACTGCATTCCTTATGATAAAGCCCCTGTTCATAAATATCACCACTATGCATGCAGTCACAGCAGAGAAAAGATTGTTTTCCCCATACAGGTTGAAGAAAGAATCAGAGCCCAGGTCTGTCTTTCTCTAGAATTTGAGATGATCACTTGGCTTCAGCATCATGTTCCCTGTCTCTGAAATAGCAAATTACTTATTGTAAAAGGTTCAGTCCAGAAAGAATAGCTCAGCTTTTCTGGGTTTTGTTACTCTCCTGACAGAGAAAATGTGAGGCTTACCTCAGTCAGAGAAGGCACTAAATATTCATCTTCTACGCCTTGTGGCAATGTTAGGGCTAAAAGCAAAAAAGTGAGCTCTGGCCTGTTATTTGAAGGTAGAGGTGTCAATTTTCAACCCTAAGTAGTGCATCTGAGAAGAAAAACAAGATCTAGGACCCATCAGGATTGTCAGCATGTCTCACTGGGTACTCAGTTGTTACTCATCCTAGTAATAACTCATCCAGGTGCTGCTCTGAGAAACCTCAGAATATGCCTACATGGACAGGTGAAAGTGAGCTTTGGCTGCATCCTGAATGCTTCAAACACTTCTCAGTTTAGTAAAAGTGCTTTATTCCAGTGCTGTGGTATGTTCATGTTACTAAAGCTAAACCAGGATCTAGATCAATCACTTACAGGTTTCAGCAGAGCCAAACTTAAAACTAGTCTGCCCTTGCTTCACCTCTTGCGACTGCATGCAAGCTCAAGGTGCAATCAAATCATCTGAACCAGTGGTAGGCAGCACTATGCCATGGTCAATTAGAGGATGTTACCTTTCCATTTAATTAAAGTAATGGAGAGATATATTGCAGTCAGACTTGCTAATCATTCACTGAAAAAATATCTGGTCCCGTTACTTAACAACAGTAATAGCCTTGCTTTCCACATAGCTTCTAGGTTAATCGACAAAACAAATCCAATAACTTTAACAAAGAAAGAACAATAGTTTGTTCAAAGTAGTAACTAAAGAGTCACCATGTCTTCCACTTCACAAATAAAATATTTTTGGGTTTTTTTCACCATCTTCCTAAGGAAGCAAGGTTTCCATTTCATCCTTATGATTAAGGACAAGCAAGTGGGAATATTCATTGTTTGTCTGTTGGTCCCCTCCTAAACTCTTTCAAGACTGTTGGAAATCCTAAATGCACTGAGCAAATAGACTACTGAATAGGTATTGCAATTTTACAGTCAACAACACAGTGAAAGAGAATGAGCCTTGGGGGAAATAAACACAGCAGAATATTATCTTGCATCACATAACATCTGTAGGGGGGAAACACTCTGAGTGTCCCAAACACAAGGACAGCTTTGATCAGCTGTAACAGACTGATAAAAGCTGACTGCAAGACACACATCTGCCAATCTGTATCTTGTTTCTTCCATCGCTGATGAAGGCACAAGCAGACATGAAGATAATAGGGGACATGACTGGATGACTGGTTGCTCTCTTTTCCTGCCCCTAGCCCCCTCCCTAAGGCACAGGCATTGAATACTATGTCACCAGCACAACATCTGCAATTCCTGAGCTGAGGAGGACTAGTGGGAAATAGGGTTATCCTCACTAGGATTTCTAAGATATTTTCATGTTCACTCGATCAGGTTTCTGGGTTTCCTCAGCCTGGACATTGCATTGAGCTGATGCGCCAGTCAGGGAAAGTGGGGGACTTAAAGATATTAAATGTGCTTTCTCATAGATATGTGGACAGAAAGAGTAGAAGATATGCCAGATAAGGTCTTTTGATATCTACCTCTCATAGCCAGCCCACAGAAAAACAGGTTTCTAATGTACTATCTACTTCTTCAAAAGTAACTTCAAAAAGCAAAATTCTGAAAATGTAACTGGTTTACAAGGATAAGTAATCATCTTTTAAAAAAAAAACCTAACTGTAAACAATTTCTTGAAATGTATACTCCTTCTAGCAACCACATTTTAAGGGCTGTGAGGAATATGTGTCTTTCCTTTCACCATTTACTTTGAGCAATAGAAATTTAAAAGATGCTAAAGGGTAAAACCTACATGCTATAATTGCACAGAGTGCTGTTTGGTATGATTTTATACTTTCCAGTCACAAAACACATCAAGGGAGAAATGCTGCTGTTTACTGCAAAGAATTTCAGGAGTGTAATTACATTTAGAGTGAAAAACTGATTTGTAACATGAGCACTTAAATTAAAAAAAAAATTAAAACTTGTTTAGTTATAGTAGAAAACTTAAGAACAGGAAACAGAAAAGAACAAAAGTTTAGTATTTTCTTCCTGACAGGGCTCATCATTTCAAGCATTGCCCCTGTGTTTGGAAATGAGTAATTACAGTAGTGATAGAGAAATTTACCATTCTTACTGCCTTCTCATGGAATACTCACATTTGCTTAAAATGGAATATGAAACAGCCACAGTCATAATCGAGAAATAATTGCTGTTTCAATATTAACTACCATTGTTGCAAACAACGACTGTAGAATATAAACCAAAAAAGATTCACTTAAAAGATCAGTTTGGTCAAGTATCAGATTACCCTTATATCGCGGGGGTGGGGGAGGGGTTATCCCCCGAGACGAGACCCTCGGTGGCACACTTTGTTAGGAGATGGTCACACACAGATGACCCCAAAATGGCGTTTATTAAAACAAGATGTCAGTTTATATACAGGGGAATATGGAAGGGTTTGGAACAAAGGTGGGATTCCTGCCAGGAACATCAAATCCCAAGGGTCAGTGATAAGAGAAATTCGAGGGATTGGCCAAAGGGAATATGTCTGGCCATACAGCGGGAAGGGATGGTTGGGGAGGAAAGGGAGGAGGGGTCTGGGGTACAGACAGGGGAGTTCTACAGAAGTCTGTGAGGCTGCACCCTATAGCTGGGTCTCAGGCACTTTTCGCAGCTGCAGCTGTCAGAGAACTTCCAGATATATTTCCTCCTCTGAGACTTCCTCGCAGCCCTCCTGCATCTTTCTCCATACTCTGTAGGCTTCTGTTGGCCCACCTCCGACACCCTTATTTAAGAAAAATTCTAAAATATCAAAATGACTTTACATCTGCATTCTATAGCTTGATAATATTTGTTCAGTTTTTCCAGCAGGACAATTTTGTCATCTCATCCATTAAATTTGAATGTCCTCCATGTTCTTCAGGGAACTCTTTGCCTTCAGTGGGTAGATATTTGCTATCATACAATTTGCATAAGTTTTTCTCTGAAATTTGTGGGGATTTGATCACAGTTTCAACAACAACAAAAAATTAAAAAAAAAAATTTAGGGAAGGCAGGGCTTGACCATCCCCTTATTCTCTTTCTCCCAGTCTAATCCATTTCCCTGCACATTCTGCATCACTGATTTCTGGGCAATTTTTTTTAATAAAACTTGCTCAGTGTCACATCCAACTCTGTCTGTATCTTAATAATATTCTGGGTGTTTTCCACTTTGGCTGCTGTTCAAAAATAGATGTCATTAATGGTTTTAGCCCTATTAGGTAGAGGTCTGAGCTGCAAAGTCTCTAGCAGGAAGTTCTGCACAATTTGGTCCAGAGAGACATTAACTCTCTGTATTTGAAGATTAGTTGATCTTTCTTATACTCCAGGAAGATTCTCTAAATAAGTCCTTCTGAGCAGCTATTTAATACTCTTCCAAGACATCTTCTAAACATGTTTCTTTCACTTCATATATGTTAAGAGGTAGGTGGGCTTATTAAGGATGACATTAGACATTTCTGTTTAGCTAAGGTAATGGCCTACTGAGTGTGAAAGAGGAAGATTCTGCTTCTCTGCTTTCACCCTCCTCCTATACTCTAACTCCTAGATCAGTCTCAGGTAAATGGTTGAAAAATAACCTGGTAGTTAAAAAGAGAAATGTAGTAACCTGTCTGATTTACCATTCAACCAGCACAAGAGAAGCAGGGAAATCTGGGCCTGGAAACAGGAGGGGAAGACAGTAAGGGAAAGACTGAAAATTCTCTTGAGCTGTTAACTCAGCCTATGTCATTAAGTTATATTATGTAACTTCATCCTAAACTAGCAAAAGTTACACTTGTACCATACAGAGTAAGCACAGTGGGCTTCTTTTCCCTGAAATTCTGAATTAATCTGTCTTGGCTTTCATATAATTTGAATTAGAAAGCCTGTAAGATGGCATAAACTCACAATCTTATCAAATTATCAATTTATATCAGGAAAAAAAACACCAGCAAAAGCCAGAAAAGCTTCGTAATCATGTAATTTTTTTCCTTCCATTTCGCTTTAAATTTTCAAAGATTTATATTTGCAGTGATGAAGGCAACATATATTGCAATCCATAGCTAGATTTTCACAATTTAAAGAAAATGGAATGAACTTTGAAATAGCAGAGCCTTTTAATGATCTGTCAAACAATAAAAAAAACAAAACCAATAAATTCACCAGTGACACTATAGCTGTTCTATGATATCTCCTGAGGATGATTTTCAGAACGATAAATGTTTATCTGGAATTTATTTCTGCTTGTAAACAATAATGTGTCAGAAAGCTTGCACAGTAAAAAATGTACAAGTGGGAAAGAATCATTCATTAAAAAATGCATCGTATCTGTATTGCCTGAGGAGGGTAATTATACATGTATAGATGTATGATTATACATGTATAATGGCACACTTTTTCAGTTTGAAAATTCTATGTCATTTTCCTGTAACCTGGACATTACCTACATCAGCATTGCATATGCATGAGACAAAAGAATAGATTGATGGTACCACAGCTAAAAAGCAGAATAATGCATGACAGAGAAAAGACTTAGAGACCCTTATGCACTGAAATACATATAATGAATGCCATAAAATATGAATATCAAGGAATAATTAATTTCCTTTCATTAAAATCTGTGATGACCTTTGTTGTTATTAAAAATAATGTACACCTTAAGAATTTCCATGGGTTGCATAGATGCAAGAACAGAACATGCTTGTTTGGAAGACAAAACTTGACCAATAAGGATGGTAGGGCTGGTAAAATTTCAGTAATGTATTACATCACTCCAAGTCCATGTTATACTTTAGCTGAATTTCAGCAAAGATGCCATTTGTTGCCATGACAACAGCTGAGGCAAGAGATATTGACAAAAGAGAATTCTGCATTCCACATAAAGGATGAATGATGTGTTAGCACAGACAAAAGAGTAGTTAATGGCCTCTACCTTCTGAGCTTCATGAATACAAACACCTCAGAACCAGACTAGAAAGGATAGTTTTTCTGCTCAGTAAAGAGAACAATAATTGTGACAAGTCTTTGACATTGCAGATCTCCTGTTCTCGAATGGCTCACCCCTCACATTGGATCTATAAACACCATCTGTGTACACTGAAGAAACATTTCCAGAAATAGATGAGTCATATACCATTATCTCTTGTCAGAACACAGCAGAGAGATTTGTAGCAAATGATAAATAAAACAACAAGCTAATATCCTAGAAGCTATCCCAAGACTTATAGTGTAATTACTTACATAGAATGAGTTTATTTTCATGTTGATAACCAACACATGGAGGTTTTAACATACCCTTCTGGTTTCTTACTCTACCACTAACAATGGTTAAATTGATAACTATCTGGATACACTATTCTTGGATTTCACTCAAAGTCTCATAGTTTAAACATATAAGAAAAGACTTGAAAGTTACTTATTGATAAATTATCTTCCATGGCTTTCAAACTAAACAGAGGAAGAAGAAAAGGGACATGGAATACCTATTACAGCATACTAAATCAGAGATTTATTTCATTTTCATAGGTCAAGAGTTTTCAGAATCTAGTGAACAAGAGGGACTTTCATCAGTGCATATAGTTCTTACAGCTAAATAAAATCAAAGCTGATGTAGAAATAGCTCTGGCAACACCATGCACCTGCATACACCAAAAGAGAAGCATTGTTCAAAAGACTGTAGAAAAGTATAAACAAGAGAGATAAGACGTGGCAAGACAAGCAGACTCAAAACAGGAATTTGCCCAGTTGAACCCATCATTCCTTAAACAGGTCAATCACTTCCTAGCCCTTAAGGGAATGGTCAAACACTCAAAGAACCTTTCTGCAAGGAAGCAGTTATGAGCCCTATGTCTGGGCTAAATCACAAATGACTCATTCTTTCACACCCTGAATTTTCTGAGCTGAGGTCACTAGAAATCTGGGCTTAATTTGTTTATATTGTTTTGTTTTCCTTTAATTGTCTATCTACCTTGCATGAGACTATTTTTTCTGATTAATATTTCTATTAATAACTGTCATGCAAGGAATTATGTATCATGAATAAAATGCTGCTTACCATGAGGCAGAACGTAATGGTTATATAAAGCTACACCATACATTTAAAGTGTGCTTTCCAAAAGCCAGCTTCTGTCCCTAAACAGCATGCATCCTGAATAAGAGAGATGGAGAATATGTTACAAGTGGATGAAAGAGTATCAGGGTTGATCTTTATTTCTGAACTTCATAAATGCGTGGCAAAAATTCCTGAATAAGGCCTTTTGAACAAACTCGGAAAAGGTTTTTCAACATGGGGACAGAAGAACACATGAAGAAGACTGTACCAGCAACAAAATATGAATCACAGAATAGGCTGAGTTGGAAGGGACCCTCCAGGATCATCAATTCCAGCACTTAGCCCTGTACAGGACCATCCCCAAGAGTCACACCATGTGCCTGAGAGTATCATCCAAACACTTCTTGAACTCTGTCCAGCTTAGTGCTGTGACCACTTCTCTGAGGAGCATGTTCCAGCACCCAACCACCCTCTGGGTGAAGAACATTTTTCTAATCTCCAGCCTAAACCTCCCCTGACACAACCTCAGTTCATTCCCTTGGGTCCTGTCACTGTCACCACAGAGGAGAGATCAGTGCCTGTCCCTCCTCTTCCCCTCACAAGGAAGTTGTAGACTACAATGTGGTCTCCCCTCAGTCTCCTCTTCTGCAGGCTGAACAGACCAAGTGACTTTAGTTGCTCCTCATGAGACTTCCCCTCAAGGTCCTTCACCATCTTCACTGCCCTCCTTTGGACACTCTCAAATAGCCTAATTTCTTTCTTATATTGTGGTGCCCAAACTGCACACAATATTCAAGGTGAGGCTGCCCAGTGCAGAGCAAAGCAGGACAATTCCCTCCCTCAACCAGCTGGTGATGCATTTCCTGATTTTCCCCCCAGGACATGACTGGCCCTCCTGGCTGCCAGGGCACTGCTGACTCATATTCAACTTGGTGTCAGTCAGGACCCCCAGGTCCCTTTCCACGACACTGCTTTCCAGCATCTCATTACCTAGTCTGTATGTACATCTGGGGTTGCCCCATCCCAGGTGCAATTGTTGAAAAATACATCTTCTGTAAAAGATGTATAGTAGCAATATCAAAAAAAAAAAAAAAAAAGGAATTAGAAAATCAGAGGTTCAGAGTTAGGTAAGACTGTTGGGAAAAATGGTTAACAAAGTATAGCATTTTCTGCAGTATGAGAAAGGGGAAGGCAGGGTGCATGGGAAAAATTAATAAGATTCATGAGTCTTTGTGTGAATAAATGCCTATCAATATGTGTACAATGTGCAAAAGCAACAGTGTTTCATATGAAAGGTTCAACTTAACTTTCACTCCCAAGAACAATGTCCTACTTTTCAGTAAAAAGGTTATTCTAGGATGAGTAAAAGTAGGGAGATGTAAGACCCCAGCCGTGAAGCAACAAGCTCAGGCAGGAGTATTACTTTTAAAAATATAAAAGGCTTCAAAATTTTGCCCACCAAAACTTTGCAGAGCCTTCAATTCTTTATTACCTTGAAATAGTGTAAAGAAAGAATGCTGCACATGTTTTCTCAGGAGGTAGTTTTATTGATAGTTTAGATAATATGGGAGAAAATAAGAGATCTTGGTAACATTTAAAGGAGTAACATACAACCAACAGAAAACATTTCACAAAGCTATGACTTAACACATGCTAACCCACAACTTAGCAAAATCCAAACCACTCAGTTTTAAGTTACCCAAAATATTAAGAAAAGAGTAAAGAAAGGAAGAGATTTTTAAAAAGGAGTAACAAAAGAGATTAAGAGAAAAATAGCTCCTTCCAGAGACTCCTATGTAAGTCCAGCTTCACACAGTGGAGGTAGGTCCCAGGAGTGTGAAAGGAGGCATGGAGGAGAGATGGAGGCACGTGTTGATGTTTTTTAGGTGCTGTGGTCCTGTGACCACCCCTCCCAGGCAGAAATTCTGGCTCACTGGCCACTCTGTTGTCTTTACTGGCTGATTTAGGTGTTCCAGGGGACATGGTGCGAGCATGTTCCCAGGTTGCCCTTTTGGCTGACATCTGCTCAGGGGCTGCCCTATGAGGCTGCAGAGTCTGCCATGTGGGGTCTATGAGCCCTTCCCACACACACACAAGTTGGTTCCAACCCAGTAATTAAATAACCCAGTGCTTCACAGGAGAGAACTGTGATTCCATTTGCAATGTTAGCAGAGTTGACTTGGAATGAGAAAGTTTTGATTTGGGGATCTGAGGGGAAGTAAGAGAAAGACAACTGAATTGAGGAAGAAGGAAGCATTGTATATAACTGAGATGGCAAAGATCAAGTGATCAACAGAAGCAAGTAAAACAAATTCAGAGATTGTTTGAAAAGCCCAAAAGTAGAGAAAATAAGCATTAGGAAGCGTCAAGTTACAACCTTGACTGAATGAGAAAGGCTTCTTGTGTTGCTTATTCTGGAATAAGATATGACAAAGGGCTGAAGAGAAAAATAGAGAATTTCATTTTATAAAGGTAAGATTTTATAAATAATTTTATAAAAGTTCATAAGGAGTGAGGAAAGAGTATTACCTGATAAACTATGAGCAGAACTAAATAGATGACCCAAGAGTGAAAATACATTCCTCTGCAGATACCAAAAGGACTAGGCAATCACAACCTACTTTTCAAAACCAGACTTCAGTATTCAAGTCAGACTTCCCTTAACAAAAATGAAATGTTTATGAAACAGAAAGTACTTTATTCAGGAAGTACAATGTCAGTGAGAAACTGTATTCTGTAACTACAACATAAGGTTTCATTAATGCTATCTCTCTCACTCCATTTATAATTACATCTATTTCATCTTTCATTGGGTTGTATGATGCTGAGACCCTGCTTTTATTTTTTAGCTTTGATCTAGATATATTATTTTCCATGCTTCAATTTGATTTTTGTAATTTTTATTACCAGACTGTCCAAACAGAGCATTCATATTGTTCAGACTGACCACTTTAAAAGAAACCCATTAGTGAGATGTTGAATTTTTTTTTTTTTCTTCTTGTGGAAAGCAGAGGTCACCCTGTATTCTGATTTTATTCTTTAGCAACAACAACCACCTAAGTGTCTACTTTTGAAAGTTCAACAAGGGAATACAGAAAAAAAATAGGTTTTCAAATATAATATATGATTTTCTTGGTAAAAGATTGAAAGAGTCTAGTATTTTCTCTATCAAATGATCACTTAATACTTTAAATTCTTTCTCTCTGGCATCTTTCATCCTCTCTTATCTCCACTTATTTTTGTATCACTGAAAGCCTAATTTAAGACTTCTGAAAGACTGTGAAATATATAGCACTGTTAGAAGCTGTTATACAGACCACATATGAACTGTTGTTTTGTGGTACCTCTAACATTTGTGAAAATAATCATGATTCTTTTTTTGCTCTCTGGATTCAAACATGTCTTATCTTGATGGAGACCACTCTGATCAACTAAGCTGGGTAAGGGAATATGTCAAAGTGTTCTATTTACAAAAAAAAAAAAAAAAAAAAAATTGAAGATGGAAGATGAATGAGTTGTGATTTTCAATCCCTCTTCAAAGTTTTTTATTATATTGTCATTAAGGGCTGGCTAGTATCAAATAATAATTAAAAAAAAGAACTACATAAATCATGGAAATATCTTGCAAGGCCTGAAGCCTAAGCTTTTTTCGTCAGGTGGACATTCTCAGCACTTTGCCTTACTCTTTCCCCTTGGGATGATGGATGTTTCAGGATTTCATAGTAAATGTCACTTGATAGATTAAAGATATGTGTCTGAGTCTCCCTCAGAGAAAGAAATTTAGTTCTTTGTACCTCCCTCTGCAGTGCCCAATGAGAAATAAGATAACCATCCTCCTGCAGCTATGCTTTGTGCAACCACGATCTACTGGGCCCTATGCAGAAAATGTTTTGGTTCGTATCCTAGGTTGGGTTAGGTGTGAAAGAGATGTTTAACCATCAAAACAGAGTTGTTTCTCAGCATGTCCAGAAAAAAATCCATCCCGGTTCCTAATGAACTCTACACTGAAACTGTTACCTGCAGACTAGCTAGCAAGTAACTGGTAGGGGTGGTCCTCTGCACCGCAGTTTTGGATACAGACACTAAAATGACCATTGATGGAGGAGCCACTGGGAACCACTTGGAACTCTAGAAACATACTCTGTTTTTAAAACAGCTGTAAAGTGTATATGTCTTGCAATATAAAATCTATATCTTTATGGCTATGAAAACTAGGACTTACATGTTTGCATTTTCTCATTTGTTTCTTAGTTCAGCATATGTGGAATAGACAAAAACAACTCTGAATCACCGTATGGCATTGATACTCCTTAGTCAAAAGGAGGCCATTTTGGCTCACCTCATAGAAATGTTGCCTAGGAGTCATAGGCATCTTCATTTAATTCATGAGTAATAACAACCGGCTTGTGCATACACACCAGAGTTAAATCTCCAGATGGGAAGGATGAAGGCTTCACTAATTAGTTAAGTCTGTTCTTGTATCAGTCCATCACTTGGCAGATGTACAATGCTCTACTCTAAGCTATTCTGTGGTTACTCAACTCCTGCAGAATTTACTGTTTCTGCAGTTGGCTATTTCCCAGACAGTCTTCATTATCTTTACTAAGTGGATCCATGAACATTTTCAGGCTCTACTTACTGAAGCAATCATCACACAGACTAATTACATTGACCAGTCACCTCAGACCCGGAGAACTTAAGCTGAGGATTCTGTCTTTAATCCTAAATCAAAAAAGTATCTTGCAATTCATGTAATAAATACCAGTTACATAAAGCTCATTATTGCATACATCAAAGTAATTTAATCCTATGCTAATGTAAGCAATCGGTTCACCTTCAGATCAAACCACTTATTATCACTATGCTTTGACTTCAGCTGGATAAAAAAATTTCCATCTTTGTTAAAAATGAAATAACTATTCCTTCCTTAATTCAACAGAAGCATATTGTGTTGTTTGGTAGCAGTCCTGTTAAGTCAGGATTTATTTCTCATCTGTAATTATGTTTAGATTTTTTTCAGTTCTTTTTTTAATATCTGTAGTAAACACTTACTGAATCAGCAAGTGAGACTGTGTCAAGGTTTTGCTTGTTCTTGGAAACTAAGCAGGAATTTTCCCTTCCCCCCTGCCCACTGTGTGAAAGAGATGTTGAATAGGCAGGTAGCTGTGCCTTGGGTAACGGACTAACACAAAAGAAGTGGCTAGCAGAGTCACATTTCAAGTTGATGGCCCTCAGGAGCCTGTGGGGAGAGATGAGGAGTTTTCTTTACCTTTTTTTTTTTTAGTTCTCCTGGGAAATGGCGCAGACTTCATTTTTGCCTGAGCTGGGACAAGGTCCAGGTGGCAGGAGCTCTGAGGTGTCTTTGTTCTCAGTCTGACTGCCCAGAAGGTTTTGGGTTTTTTTCCCTTTCTTCTCCTGGCCCCAGTTCACCTGCGTTCTGTTTTCTACCAACCCAGAACATTCTTGGATTTTCATTTGAGAGGAACTATTCAGGAAGAAGGTCCCTTCTTCCCCTCCTCTGTTCCCTTTTTTTTTTTTTTTTTTTTTTTTTTGGTAGTAGTTCTTGTGCACATCAAAGGAAAGGGGAAGCCACACCACACGTTCCAGCCTCAGACAAAGTGAGTTCCCATTGGGAAGAACTTTTTTTCTTTCCCTCCTTTTTCCCCTTTCCCAGTGAGGGGGAAGGAAGATCTCCATTTTCGGCTTCTCCAGCACACCTCGGGGGGGGGGAGCTCCACGTGGCGACCATCAGTGATCCAACAGCGCTCCCTGCAGGTTGGCACAGAACACTGCAGGCTTTGCATCTCCAGTGATCCAACAGCCCCCACTGCTGACTGGGGGCACAAACTGAACTGTTTACCTTTTTTGTTTGTTGGTTTTGAAGGGGATTATTTTTGGGTATAGGATTGTTGTTTGGTTATTTTATTTCTTTCATTGTTCTGCCATACACATATAGCTTTTAATAAAGGGCTATTATTTTTTCCTTTTTCCACACTTTCTCAGTTGGAGCCTCTTAATATCAGATTTACAACTGTTTAGAGGGACGAGTTTGGGTCTTCCTCATAACTCATCTTCAGCAAAACACTTGTGTTTCATTAAACTGAGACAGATTGTCATCACAGTACGTGAGTCTGGATTATCAAAAGAGTAAAAAAATTCTAGTATTTATACTATCTTGTCTTTATACTTTTAAAAAATATTCAAAATACATATCTGAAAAAGAAGTAAAACAATAAAGATAAAAATGCTATTTTTTATTTTCCTCTTTGAATTTGTCCATTGGCAAATAAAAATCTTTTAGAATCTGAACCTCCAGCATCTCAAAACAATTACACTAACCTTTTCAGATACTATTCCATAGAGTATGTATTTCTATATTACATTATCTCTTGTTCATGTGATAAAATATATTTTTAAGTCAGAAAGCAGTAGTGGCTGAAAACACCTAGACTAGTGCTGTAATTAGAACACGACTGGATGCAGCAATAGCCCTTATAGTTATTCCAGCACTTGCCAGAAAATATAGCACACAATAGTATATGACATAGTAGAGCTTCCCCTGTATAAACTAAACAGTCTGAGATGTTGAGTGCCATTCTAAGTAGGCCTTCAAAAATATTTACTTTCATTGGCCTAAGTGCAGTAATAAATACAAACACACTGACTCTGAATCTTCTGCTAAAATATTCTCAAACACTGTATTCTAAAGGATACCGTGTTGGTTACAGAAATCCCCATCCACTTAAAATAGATTTGTTTACAACCAATAGGTCTTCCTCTATGTTTTATAAAAGGAGAAAATAAGATTTCAACAGCCAAGTTGAAAAACTTGATAAACAACTACAGTTTCTACAAAATGAACCTATTTGAGTATCCTATAGAGCTGTATGCATTTTTTATTATTCCAGTGTTATTTCATTACTTTATTTTATTTAAGATGTGTCTTTTTGTCTTCACTTACAATAACGTTCATAGCTACAGCATGGGGTAAAGCACCTCTGGTGACAGATGGTTGATTAAAATCATGGACACAAATTAAGCAAGAAAAAAGTTAGACGGCTGAAAGAGGCAATTAAAATGACAGCTTGCTCAAGAAAGCAGAAGAGAGGTCATTTTTGCCCTTAAGAAATGTATTAAACCATGCTACAGTGATCAAGATTACCAACTGCTCAATGGTTAGTGACAGAAAATCCTATCTGTATGTCAGTATTTTTCAACAAAATCAGTTCTCAAATTTGATTCCAGTTATGCACTGCTCTTTTTCCCAAACTTAGAAGAGTAGCTCAATCATACAAGTCCTAGAATGCTTGTTACAGCTATGATCCATTTTAAGTTCAGGAAGCATCACCAAAATTTGCCATCTTAAGTATTCGAAGGGTGTTGTTAATTGGTGATCCTGTTATCTATTTTATATAGAGCAAAATAACAGCTTAAATAATATCATAAGGCAGCCTTAGATGATTATAATTCTAAAGAACACGTAGGGAATGTACCAACAAAATGTCTTTGAATCTAATTTTATTTTGCCTTCTAGAAACATGAATTATTTGAAAGCTTCAGAATCCAAAATACATTTTGCTTACTTACAGAAAGTAGGAAAAAAAATTAGCAAGAGAAATAACTAGGACCAATCTAGGTACATTACTGCTATACGTTACTGATGTATATTTTATCTCATTTCTTTTACTATGACATTAATTTTTACAGTTTGGGGGTTTTCACAGAATCACAGAATTGCAGAATTGAGGGTTGGAAGCCACCCCTGGAAGTTATCTGGTACAATGCTTCTGCTCAAGAAGGGCTATCTAGAGCCAGTTGCTCAGGACCATGTCCAGATGGTTCTGGAATGTCTCCAAGACACCACAACCTCTCTGAACAACTTGTGCCAGTTCTCAGTCTCCCCTACAGTGAGAAAGTGTTTTCTGATATTCAGAAAGAACCTCCTGTGTTTCAGTTTTTGCCTATTACCTCTTATTGCCGGACACCACTGAAAAGGTTCCATCATCTTTGCACCCTGACTTTGTGTTTCTGTAGATGTTGGAGTGACCTCCACAGAGCTTTCTCTTTCCTAGGCTCTCTTTTCCTAGTCTTTTCTGGTGAGAAATGCTCTAAAACTTTCATTACTTAATTGGCCCTTCCCTGGACACTCTGCACAGTATGCCCATGTCTCTTATACTGAGGAGCACAGAAGTGAACGCAGCATTCCTGCAGAATGTTAAGTCCACTTAACACTAGTAAGGCACTATGTGACCTTAAATAAGATTCCCTTAAATAAAATACAATTCCCCTAAATAATTATGTTACACACATTTTATTTAAAAAAAAAAAAAAAAATTAAAATGCTCCTGAAACCTACATGGTGCTACCAGACTGATTCAGTTAGAGTGAAGCAAAATGATAATGAGTACTTGGGCTAATTCATTAAACCAATCATTCTGACCCCATCCAATAAACACTTATTCCAGATGCCCGCTGATTTCAGCATTCAGTGTCCCTCACCACTTATGGAAGTAAGGAAATTATTTCTTTTCCCAGATACAGGTCTTAAATTTAGGTCTATTTTTGAACTTCCCATGTCCAACAAATGTTAACAGTACTCCCATCTACTGAAAAGGCCTTCTGTAACTGTGAAAAGAAACAATGGACCTGCTTTCAGAGATCAACTTCTACATCTCCAAAATTCTTGTTTCCACTTTTAAAGTGGGGTGTCCTTCATTTAATTGGTCTTTTAAACGTAAATATTTCACCCTTTATCTATGTTTGTTGCACTGTTCCTGGGCTCAGGTGCAGCAAATTGACATGACCCATTTCAAATGTATTTCTAGTTAGAGTACAAAAATGAAACTGCTCTCCAGTGAGCATTTCCATCAATCTTTATCCAAAATATTGATTGGATAAAAGATTGCTGAAAGGTGTATGTGAACAGACAGAGAAATTCAGATATGGTAGAATAAAATTTCTTCTTTACTACAAAAAATGAGTAATAGGGAGGATGAGGAGGCTGTGAAAAAGGTATCAAATTCAACCTCCTAAGCAGAAAGCTGAGCTGATATTAGTCACCAGTTTATTTTTCAAAATACCAAAACATTTAAACTAGCATAACACCTCCCCTACAATTCATCAGTTTAAAGTGCCAGTCCCACAGTGCTACACTATAGTAGCATAGCAATAGGCACTTAAGTGCAAAATGCTTTCACTCGCCCTTCTACCACCAGAAAAAGATCAAGACAGATAGGGTAGAGTACAAATAAGAAAGACCAACTTATACTCTTACCATTTGTTCTGCAGAGTTTATGTAAAACCCTCTCTTGTGAAGCACCAAGGATAAAAATAAGAGCACTCCTCAAAACAGATAAGGAACAATAGAACTCATAATCTCTGAATTCAGACTTGTAACACTAGCATGGATTCTCAAAGCTAATACATGTATGAATCAAATAATGGATTTGGCAACAAAAACAGCACCAGCTCAAGTTACATCATTTATCTGCTTCCATTTGTGCAACACCTCATTATTAATATGGTGTCATTTGAAATTCAGTATGGAAAAAAAGCCGCCAAGTACTTCAAATTGAGAGCATACAGCCTGTGTGAAACACCAGCTAACTATTACAATTAGAGACACTGTAATCTGTGCACAATGTAGGTTAGTTGTCAAGGTATGCACAGCACCAAGGCTTGAATTGATTCCTGATATCAATAGAAAGACTGTCCCACCATACATAAAAAAAAATTAAGTTAGAATTTTTTGTAGCCTGAAACACAGTCAGTGAAGACTATCCATAAAAAAAAGTAGGTTCAACATCACTTGCTTGGTATCCCCCTGCCCAAAACTGATATTAATAAAAAACACCACCCCAAAGCAGCACATGTGAGAAGACAAATGAAAGGCAGTAGACCCCCCACTTTTTCTTGAACATGAAGGGCAGTGCTGTGGCTGTGCCCACCAGATCTTTCATACAGCAGGAAAAACATGACAGACTGAAACGTTTCAGTGTTCAACCTTCCTCTATTGCCTCTTGCTCCCTGGAATAAACCAAAGAGCAAGCACATACCCATGCATCATGTCTGTGTCTTTCAAGTCTCTGAATTTTTACAGTATGTTTTAGAGCACTTCAAGTAAAATCCAATGGATTTTAGAGTACTTTAGAAGTGATTGTGTTTCAAGCAATAAGCAATATTCAATCACCATGGCAACACAGCCACTGAGACTCTATCTGAAGTGTCCACAAAAGTAACTGCCAGGAAGGCATGCACTGTGTCTTTGTAGCACATGTCTAAGAAAGATCCATTTAAATAGGTAAATTAAATAGGTAAATTAAAACTTTCATTTTTATTTGCACAGCTACCCCCCTTCAAGGTGTTACAGAAAGACTAAATTACCCAATGAGTTCACTTCATGTGAACAGCCAGGTGTTTGTTTGATGGTACCAAAAAATAGTCTGGTTGGTCATACAAGTAACAAACTCCATTCTGGAGCATGCTTTAGACTTAGGCATATCTTTGTGCCCACATTTGTATTAAAAACAATATTTTACACAGAACTGCATCGAAATTATTTAGCTCTGACCCATTTAAGACTGATGAAGAGAACAAATGGTAACTGTGAAAGCAAAGAGAAGTGTTTCATACAAAAGTAGCAAAAGCTAAGAAAACAAATAGAATGATACAAAGTTACAGAAGCTGACAAAAAAAATTCATCAAAAATCTATAACCATTAGGTTGCTTTTGATTTAAGTTCTAAATTACTTTTTGGAAACTTATATTATCAGATATAAGACAGTATTAAAAATATGACATTTTAGAAAAACACTTTCAGATTCCATCCTTTGTAATTCTTGCTTTTCTGAGGCAGGATACAGCACAGACATTATGTTGTAAAGATTTTCAGCAAAGTATTGATGAACTTAAATTATCCAGTGTAATGGCTTCCTTATTTGTTTCAAGTTGAATGTTTTTACGACATTTCTTAACTTTTCGGAATCTTCATGGCACTTAAATTGCTCTCTGTCAATGACTCATTCATTTGCACCTGTGATGCTTTCATTTTACTGTGCTGCATCTTCCATTTATATTTCATGCTTGCACTTCTTTCCTCCATCTATTCTTCTGTGGTTAAATTTAACAAATAACTATTTTCTAATGGCTAAGATTTTTTTCTTCAATATCTCTGAAGAGAACTCGAGTAACTAATAATTTTTAAGAGATGTCCTTCCGTTTTTTCTTCTCTATGCCAATTTTTATGAATGTGCTGTGTGGACTTCTCTTTTTGAGTTTAAATTAACTTTTTAAAATTAATTAAACTTAATTAAATTTTTTTCATTATTTTTGTATTTTTGATTACTCAAGTTTATTACTCTCTTTTTATGCTCTAGTCATATGATAGTTCTAAACTCTTCAAATTGCTGAGCAATTTCTGGGAGATAAATTATGTTTAATTTCTTTTTTATTTATGGAGTATGTGATATCCATTAAGTCATTCAATGTTTCATTCAAATTAAGGTAATGTAAATAGAGATCAACTTTTTAAAGCAATGTCCAAACTTCTGACCTCCATTACAGTTATTACTTTGGCAAACACATTAAAGTCTGCACTCCTAAAATGTATGCTCTATCTTTAGTAGTGCCCCAAAAGCAGGAATTGTCAACCCATGGACAGCTCCAAAGTGTGATTGATTAAACAGCATGATAGATGTTTTTAATGCATTTTGCTCTAATACTTGGGTTTAAATGATGGCAAAGCCATCAGAGTGATCAGTTTAGGTGTGGCAGCTTCTAATAAATGTACTTAGCATAATAGATTGTCTGTGTGACTCAGCTAATTCATGAATTGATTATAAAATGCTAAAATAGCAATGCAACATTTTTTAAAAGGAATTACTTTTTCTCTTTCCCTTTAACAGATTTTATTTAATGGACTGTGCCCATCTTGGCTGGGCAGATCAGCTTAGTGACTGGAAGGCGGAGTCTGATTCTGCCATTTTACCCTTACTGGGACTGTATCCACCTTCCAAGCAATCTCTGCCATCATCTGTGGGCACTAGCATCAGACAATATGTGTTGGGTTACTCACCAGAAAACGAAAGAATGACATTATACTTCATCTGTTTAGAAACACAAGGTGAGAAAAAACTTTCAGAGCCTTTCCTGTACTCCTCCGAAAAAAGCCAGCTACAGAGCAGACTATAAAATCCCTGAAGCAGAAGCCTGTTTCACAGACTGTGAAGCAGATAGCACATTTTTATCTGCAATAAATAATAAATCAATAATAAATAAGAATTGTGACCTAACGTGGGTTCATAGTTACTGGAAGTTGTGCAGTGTGCTGGGAATAGATTTGGGAAAACTAAGTGACTAAGGCTGGAATAAACTGTGTAATCAGAACAGAAGTATGGTACAAGGAACCCATTTTCCATCTGGTGAGGAACATTTCAGACACTTCACTCAGCACTGCCCAGAAAACATATTTTGCTGAACACCCAACACACTTTGTCGGCAAATCTTTCCAAACAAGACCTAATTAACACCAAGGTCACCTCTGAAAAATAAATTAAACTAATTTTTGGGTTGTCTAGTGACCCTGGAAAATATGTCCAAAGCAATCTATGTTTCTGTGAATGCTATACCTATTGTATTACATATAAGATATTATATAATAATTATTATTTTAATTATTGTCAATATTATTCTAAACACAATATTCAAATTATAATGTTCTACTGTATATTATTATATTTGATACTAATAGGACTCTAACTCATATTTTTCTCTGAATAATCATTTGTCCCCTTAAATTAACTTTAAAGCATTTAGAAAATTCTTGGATTGGATAAACAATTTTTCTTACATTTTTTTTGTTCAGATTTAGACTCCTTTTCACTTACAATGCCCCACTTTCTTTTCAGTCCTCAAGGTCTGTATGACATCCTTGGACTTCAGTAAAGAGTTTTTCATTTACTATAGTAAGGAATTAGGGAATAGAAAGAGTTATAAAGGAATCAACATAATTTTCCTTGTTCTCACCATTGTGAGTCTCCTGAGAAAGAGCATGTATTATGAAAATATAAAAGTGCACCTTAAATTTCCTAGCTATTTTAAGTACTTGACAGTAAAAGATAAAATTGTCTGTAGGGAAACACATAGAAACTGTGTAAAGCTTTAGACTTGTAAATATATTTACTTGGTGAGTCTCTGCTTGTTATTTTATTACCAGGAGTATAGAAAGTGTTCCTGTTTTATGGCTCTATTGAATTTTCAGAAATTTAAACAAATTGTACTTTTTCCTTTCTATGACCACATAATTTATCAAGCAAGGGCCTTGTTCAGTTTAATGCATTATTTTTCCATGCATGAAAATCCATTTGCTGCTCTGTTCCTTATTGAAAATGGTAATTTCCTGGGTGGATGCACATCTGTTATCATATTGGAGTCCAGTATGATGAGCCTGAGTGCAAAACCTCTTCCTCAGTAATATAGCAATGGTAATACTCTGTTTGTTCCTAGTTTAATGAAATAAGCCCAAGAAAAATAAATTTAAAAAAAAACCCAACCAAACAAACAAAAATTACTTAATGAGTCAGATATATACACGCTACCTAGCAGGACAATACACTAACAGAGTGACAGAGGCTCAATCCATCATAATTTTGCGGTTGACAACATGGGCAGAAATTTCCTAGAACCAGAGAGAGAACAAAAAAAAAAAAATTTAAGCTCTTTTTTATGTTAAAAATTTGTTTCAGTGAATATGTGTTAGGAGAACAAAATAATAATGAAAAAATCTTTTAAAAAAGTTTAACCTTTAGTGAAATATTTTTGTGAGGTGAACACCTTTCAGAGCAGAAATCATAGAATGACAGAATATCTTGTATTGAAAGGGACCCAGTTAGGATCATCAAGTCCAGATCCTGACCCTTCAGAACAGCCCCAAGAATCACACCATGTGCCTGAGAGCTTTTTCCAAATGCTTCTTTAACTCTGTCAGGCTTGGTGCTGTGACCACTTTCTTGTGGAACCTGTTCCAGTACCCAGCCATCCTCTTGATTCTATTATCTAACCTAAACCTGCCCTGACACAGTTTCATGCTGTTTCCTCGGCTCCTGTCACTGATCACTAGAGAGAAAAGTGCCTGCCTCTCCACTTACCCTCATGAGGATGCTGAAGACCTCATGAGGTCTCCCCTCAGTCTCCTCTTGTCCAGGTTGAACCTAGGGACCTCAGCTGCTCCTGGCATGGCTTCCCCTCAAACCCTTCACCATCTTCATGGGCCTCCTTTGAGCACTTTCTGATAGCTTTATATCCTTCTTATTATATTATAGGGCCCAAAACTGGACACAGGTATCCATTAAAGCTTCCAGATTAAGCAAAATAACTGCATTTTTATTTGTAGCATAAATGAAGTGTCAATCCAATCTATATTTTACTCTCACAGACTTTGTTTTTGAATACGCTGGTTTGTTGCACTGTAACAAGTCATAGGGATGGATGATAATATCTAGAAAACAGAAGGTTAACTATTGCAGCTCATGATCTTGCAGCCTTGCAGATGCTTTCAGCAACCCAGCAACTAGTCTTAATAAGACAGCCAGCATCCCATAGGGAAATATAGACAAGAATAATTGGCAGCATGAACCTGCTTCTATATGGAAGAGGAACATCTAACTGTATCCAGGAGAACATTTGAAAGTACAGATTTGTCAATAGTTTTGAACCTAGAGTATATTTTAATGCTGCTCTTAAAAGAGTCATTTTTTTTTTCAGAATAAGGTAAACTTGTCCTATATGATAACACTGTTTTTCCTCTTACAGCAGAACAACAGGGAATCCATAAAGAGCTTGGAAAATTTTACTTTACACTGTATTAGGAAACTGGGAATGAACTTTTCCAAAGCATGTGAATTTGGAAACCATCTGCTCCATAGGAAACCATGAAATATCAAGTTGTTCTGGGGATTGTAAGGCTTACATGTTGCAAAGCATCCTCTGTGAAGTATACTGCTAGTTTTATTAAGGTTAATATCTAAAGAGTTACTTCCAACACATATTGTTTATTGTTTCTGTGAGACAGACTCAGACTAGCTTCAAAAAATGAACCTACCAAGAGAATCACGATACCTCTTGCATCCTTTTACAAATTTTTCAAATATAGTGGAAAACTAAATTCTTGAAAACAATGTTTCCAAATCAGGATAGAATATTATCTACTTTTTAACACTTAGAAACACATAACTTTGATCTTTATACATGCTCTGATTGAAATGGTAAATTTATAAGTTGTCAGGTCAATAATAATTTTATTGGTATATGTTTTCTCAGTTCCCTTGTAATTAATTTTCATTTCAGTGCCAGTAAATATGCTCCTGCAAATCCATAACACTTTCTACCAAAAGACATGAATTCAGGTCATTCTTATAATATTTTTATTGGTCTTACTGTAGCTAGAAAAGCACAAAATTTAGCACAGCTGCTTTTATCCCGTGTTTCAACACATTGTCGCTTCTGTCAAGCAAAGTACAGATGACAGTAGTATCTGAAAGCTTTATTGAAAGATTAATGGGCCCATCTGTCAGTATGCCTGTTTCCTAGTCAAATGCTATCTTGAGTATTGGTATCTAAAAACATCTTAATACATTGAAGTTTTTCTCCACTGTACACCAAAGGGAAAGGAAAGAATCCTAAGAAAAAGGACCTTTGACATCAAGCAATCAATACATGAAAAAAAAAAAATCCAATATTGTTTATTAAATCCAGAAGAAAACAGTAGAAGAAATCTGAGGAAGTCAAAACAGTGCTAAGACCTTTTACCTCAGGAGTGTTTGAATTACAGAAATGGACTTTCAGGAAGAGAGAGTGGAAACCATAAAAGCTGATGCAGTAACCTCTGTGCTGCATAGAGACAGCTGAGGTCTTACAGCTGCTCAGCTGCTCCCACTCCACCCCATGGACAGAGCTGAGATCTGCTCTTTTCCATTTTTGGGGGGCGGGCCAGAGGCAGAAGGAATACAGAGAGTATTTTAGAAATCAGCATCTTCCAACAAACCTGAGGCAATGAACAGTATAGTATTTTCTCTGGTTCCATGTGACTATTCAGTGATTTCCCTGCAGATCCTCTGAAAGTCAGTAAGAACTGGGAGTCTAATTCCTTTTTTTACCCTCTTCAAGTTCCCTATTTTGCACCACACTGCTACTATTATAAAAAAAAAAAAAATTAAATTCCACAAATTTTCAGGAAAAAAAATAGTGTAAAAATAAAATAGAATTATTATCAACATTCTGTTTCTACCATAATAGTGTTTCTAATGTAATTATGTCAAAGTAAATTTCAAAAGTCAAGGAAATACTGTACTCTTTCAATGTACAATCAGATAATATTAACCCTGAAGTGGAAAGAACTTGAGTGTTCAAACACTCTAATCCTGTATGATACTACTGTTAAAAATAAGTAAACTATCCAATTTTCAAGGTATACATTTTAAGCTCTGATTATAGGAAATTATTTTTAAAATCACTTCATTAAGAAGGGAGGAGAAAATAAAGAGTTAGTTGAAATTTTCCCTTCTAATACACATGCAAGTCCTTGCTGAAGGAGTAGGTACACTACCCAGCTCCTGACACATGAGGCTCACCAGCTCCTCTCAATCAAACAACCGTATGCAAACTAGCTCCTGAGAAAGGCCAGTGGCTGACTGAATACCAGCTATGGCACAAAAATTCTCCAGTAAATAGTATACAACACAGCTGAGACAAGGAGAAGGATACCTATCATCCCAGTGTTCAGTTTTGGCTACTAATTTATAATCTCTGTCTCCATAACTCTTCATTTATTGCCAGTGGAAAGTGGTAGCGTTTTCCAGAGATATATTCAGGGCTTGTGAGTCCAGCTTTGTTGCTCCAATGTGCTGCCTCAAGGAGCCTCTCTCTCTTCATTGACAGCAGGAGGAAATGAGACAACCTAATCTACAAGCTTAGATGCCTACAAGAGAGAATCATCAAAACCACAACAATGAAAAATTAAACTACTTTGGTCTCTCCTGCCTGTAGATATATTTCAATCTTACCATCAGTGAACTCTCTACCCCTTTAAACTGACTTCCTTCCAGAGTTCTGCTGGCACTTTTTTTTTGTCCAAACAGTATTTACCTGAGGGTCACTTTTCTTGTCAGATAAAACATAAAATACCTTCATTCACTACTTCACTAGAGTCTTGATATCTATGCAGCTAGTTTTCAAGTTACACCTTTTATGAACTGAAAAAATCCAAGACAGAGAAAGGGTTGGGGTTTTCCCATCATCATGTTTATTATACAAGCTTTAACTTTAAAGGGATACCATAAGCATTTCATTTTGATCATGGGTGTACATGAACTTTAGGTAATGCATAGGTATAGGACTGAGTCCCAGCAAATCAATTGCAATTAAGACAATGAACAGTTTTCAGTGAAGTACTGTTGCTTTAAAGAAATTTAATTGTTTGGAATACAGTGATTTCATGCATTTCTATCCATTTTATCCATTACTATCTAATATTTTTCTGGAATGCTCTGAAGAGTCAAGTAAGTTTGCAATTTAGAAGGCTTTTCATCATTAGTTCGGACCATTTAATGTAATTTTGGGACTATGTGCTCTGGGATCCTACATGGCATAATGCCTTTGGGTATTTATTAAGACTGTGGATTCACAGGAATGTTATTTTGATACTGTTAGCACTTATCATCTGTCACTGAACTAGCAAAATAGTCTACCACCAAGAGTAGATCTCTCTTATATTTTACAGAAATCAAATATTTTTTCAATATCTTACACTAAAATCTCATCAAGAATACTGTAAAGTCAGTTTAGAGTTTTACAATCAAAATGTTATGAAACCCCACAACAGGTAATTTGTTCATTATGTGATATATTACTCTTAAAGATGTGAGAATTGTTGAAAATAAATTGGATTACATTTTTTTTCTGTGCTCTATTGGAATTCTCTTAGGGTTCATTAGCAGATAGTTACAGAAAAGAGCAATCCCAGAGAACATATCGGAGAAGATAATTTTCCTTAATTATTCCCTAACCAGCCTGCATAGGTTGATCTTGAGATGAAAGCAGTAGACTCCCACAGCCTGATATTTAAGTATTTATTTAATTTTCTTTCAATTGTAATTTTGTCCTGCTGGCACTAATAAGTAAAGTTTATTATTCATAGAATTAATTTACATTTTGTATTAGGAGTCAACAAGGCCCTTTCAGACCATACTGACATGGTCTGGAATTTATAAATATTCCCTTTAAGCCTTGTTCATTGACATTTCCAGGAAGCAGCAAGTAATAACTTTAGAAAAATTTGGAAAAAAAAACCACCAAAAAAGCAGAAGGGAGTAGTTCAAACATGCTTATCTATTCTTCTGAGAAAAGTTTTGGTCCAGCCATTGTGAAAGAGCCTGACTGTTCACGTATCGAATTAACTGCAAAACAACTTCCATAAGGGGATGCAAGGAATCCATGATAGCTTTTCAAATTAGGAAAAGTACATAAGTGTAAGCTTTCAAGCTTACAATTCAGCAATTGGAAGAATCCATGAAAAGAAAACAACAAAAGAGCAAAATAACTTCTTTGACTGAAATAAATTTTTTTAATGAGGCAATTTTATCACACAGGAAGTGTTATGAATATCAAAAGCTGTTGAGCTAAGGACCTTAACAGTCAACAGGTGACTCCTGTGAAATGGAATAGTTACTTAAGACTTATAAATTAAATATGGAACTGCTTTTGTTTGCGCTTGATGATGTTGTATCCTTCAGTGATTATGAATGAGGCTGAAACAGAGACCATTCTTTTGCTGCAACAACAACATCTAATTTCAAAATTTCCATTATGCCAAAACAAGGGCAAAAGAATTCACTTATGCACTCAACATATGTCAAGGTACATGTGACAGAGCTTTTAGACAGGTAGCAGATGGAGAATACCTTTATTTCCCTACAGTTCATCTGCCTCCTCTTTATCCCGTGAATTTAAAGTTTTGAATCCATTAGCTGATGATACAGCCCTTTGAAACTCAGTGTTGGTAAAAGACTTTTCAGCAGTGTTGGTAAAAGACATAGAAAAGTTTCATTTGGATGCAGTTCAGTATCTTTTATGAGAAAATGTTTTTACTTACCCTGCTGTTACCATGGAGGTAATTTTTTCAAGTTTGGCAGCATTCTAATAGTGTGACCTTTCACAATTTAATAACAAGTTCCACTGGAAGATGGAGCTTCAACTGCCCTTTTCAGACAGCAAAGCCAACAGCATAATGGAGACCCCTCAGTGGGTCTTCCCCCTTTATTCCAGTGTGTTGCCTGCTGCTGGCAACTGCCAGCAACCATGAAGGACCCACACTGACAATTTACAGAATAATACTCTTTATTAATACAAAATTGTGACAGGTTAAGGTTTGAAGGTTGCTGGTGATAGCATCTGGTTGCAAAAACGTTTAAAGCAACACACAGACAAGCTCTAATCCCAGTAAAAGTATTCAGCACACATAGAATATGGCTCTTTCCCAATAAGCATCCCTATGGTGGAGAATTCCCCATTCAGGATCAGTCATCTAAGCTTTTCACTTCTCTGGGCATGCAGGGCAGCACTCACTCCTGACACTATGCACGAGAAAGACACTAATGGGGCCTTGTCAATTTTAGTCTACAGAGATCATTCTGTTTTCTGTTCTGTCTCTGTAAATGGCAACATACCTGAATGATTACACAGATACTGGAAATAACTGGTTAACCTATTATCATGATTGAAAAGCAGGTGAAGGACACCTGAAATATTAGCTGTGAAATATTTTATTTTGATCATCTAATCACTCTGGCAACAGTAACTTTTTCATGAAGTATGACCTAATAGGCAAACCAAAACTAATAACAAATAATTAGGTCCACTTCCTGTCGTGATTTAAACAATTATCAAAAGATGACAATATAGGAAACACTGGGAAGAGAAAAGATGAATTTTTTTTTAAGTTTACACACAAAAAAACAACACCAAAACCAAACAAATAAATAACAAAAAAAAACCCAAACCCCAAGCCAGAGGTGCTCTTATTTGTTTAAGAAAAATTATGTCACCAGAACACAAACAAGAACTTCTAATATTTAGAAAATTATCAACAGTATTTCTTGGGAATCATACTGTTCAGATGTTACCATACCTCTTTATTCAATGTGTATGTGGACATCTTTACTCAGTGTCCATCCTAAAAACTGCCCTCCCAGCTGTCAGACAAGAATGCCATGGAAATTGCTCCCCTTATACCTTCCAGTACTTTTTCATAGCCTTGCCCCCTGTCCCAGTCAGTCATTCCTGAATCTCTCTCTCAGTAAAGCCAGAGTAGCTTTATCACCAACAAGATGCAATAGATCCAGAACTAAAATAACCACACAAAACTAGGCTGAACTAACAAATTCAAATCTACCACCACAAAGAATGTCAAGAATACACCAGCACCGCATTCTCTTTATCCCCATCAGTTATATTTTGTTCTTGCTGTCCTTCTCCATTAACAGTCCTTGCCTGGAAGAACATAATATAATAAATCAAGAAGATGTTCTAATGTTGAGAATCATTCTCTGTGTGCATGAATCCTGTGAGGTTTTCTTCCTGTGCCCGCTTGAAGGTAAAATATATCACAATCTGCACAGGACTCTTCTCTCTAATACAAGGAGACACAGTACCTTCAGGGCAGGAGTGTTTTCTTATTCGTTTTGCCACCTCTGCACTCCCAAATCAGATAGCACTGGGTTTGAGATTCCCCACAAGCTGACCATCTCCCTATTGAATATGGAAAGATAGCAAAGAGCAACATGCGTAGAACGCTATGGATTTCTTTAGTCCATGAGTAAACCAAAAAAAGCACCTGTTCCCTTCACAGAACACTTTATAAGGGAGTCTCACTCAATATTTAGGATAGTCACAAGCTCTGTTTGGATTTTTTTTTCCTGTAAGGATATTGGAATAATATTAATGAACTTATTACCAGTTACTACCATTTTAAAGTGGGCTCAATTTCAGACAATACTTTATCTTCCATCAGGACTACTCATCTTATAAAAAGTGTGCTTGATTAGGCTCATTATTATTAAAGCTCTAGCATTCATCAGCTGGAAACAATACCCAAAGTCCCAATGTTGGTATTACCAAGCCATGATTTGAAGTAGATAAGGATATAAAAAAATGTGCTCCTTGATTAATTCATAAATGAAGTTGGATAACTGAAGAGAAGATGACATTAAACAAAACAACCTTCAGGGAACCTCTCAGGTTCTTGTTGCTCTACTGGGAAATATTCTGCATGACTTAAAAAAGCTTGTTTATCAAGGTAAATATGTCAAGAAGAAGTTATTCAGACATAGCCTGAAAACAATACAGTTTTAAAAACAATCCACTTGAGGTATTGCAAGGACTGTTCCCCAGAGGAAATCATTCAGAATGCCATACAAACAACAAATACATGTAATCAAGTTGTAAAATGATAGAAGAACAAACAGCAGTAACAAAAAGAAGACAAGGACATACACATATGTGTTTAGAAACAAAAACACCAGTAAAGACTGAGTCCAGAGGGCCTACACTGGGATTTTCCTACCTACCTTCCCACCCCCTTTCTGTCTTGAAAATTCCACCACTGCCTCTACCACCATTTTTCAGCTTTATCCTTTCCTTTTCCCCCTCCCAACACATGATGTGCCTTTCTTTCCCATGCACCTTACACCTCCTCCCATATCGTAGCTGCTGTCATCTGAGTTCCAAGGGAGAGGAAGGAAGAACCTGAGAGCAGAAATAGTCTAGAAAGTCAGGGAGGTGTCTGGAAGGCTTTGGAAAGCACTCTGCCGAGGGGAGGTGTGAGAGAGCTGATCCTGGCAGCAATCATAGCCCCCACCTATTCCTCCATGGCAGGAGCACTTAATCTTGCCTACCCACATGCCTTCTGTCTGATAGATAGCGAGGGCTCTCAGACACTCTCCGACTCAGTCAGCCTGAAAAAGAAGAAACAGTCAATCATTTCCAGCAATATCTTTTAGACTCTAAGCAGTGGCCTGGTTCCCCTAACAGCTAAAGCTACGTGCTTTATCCGGATGTTGCAAATTTCTGGCTGAAGTTCAACACCAATAGCTTCATACTCGTTACCTTACCAGGAAAATACAACTTAGAAGATATTAGCTTTTTTATTAGAAGATAGCATTTTAAATTTTATGTCAGCAGGATAATTTTGACAACACAACTGTCGAGGCAGAATAGATACAGTGTGCAAATATTTGCAAATATTCTTCCAAATGATTCTACATGCAGTAAGTCTAGAAAATCAAAGCACTTGCACTTGATTTATTGGGAAGAATAAAAAAAATGCTTTTACTTCAACATTAATTGATATGACGCAACCTGAAGCAAATATAGGTCATGACAGAGCCTTAAATTGAAGCTGACAGACTTTTACTCAAACTTATGTTAATAGTCATGTTACTTTCCTTAGTCGAACCGGCAGCAATAGATTTCCCACAGCATATTTTTTACTAGTCAGAGCTGAGTGGGTTTTTTTAAATAAAACTTCTTAATACTTTCATATTCTTCAGTTTGGATAGTCCTATTAGACCAGCTCTGAAGTTTGAGATCTGTAATGGAGGGTAATAAGACACAACATATATAGAGCAAACACATACATCTGTTAGGAGTTGTTTTCATCAGTCAAATGTTGATAAAATTCTTGAGGCCCTCAGAAATCATAATTTTTAACTCCAACAATTAGAGAGAGTATGTGATGCACATCCCTGGATTTAGTACTGACAGAATTATTCTCCAGCAAAATCTTTGCAAAACATTTCATAGAGAGCTTGAGAACTAATTGATTGTACCTGGGATAATGCAATACATACCACTACTTTCTCTGACAAGGGACAGGAATCAGGCAAGTTGGAACAGAATCACAATCAAAAGGGTTGTAAATTTCAAAGCTACCCAAAGATCACAAGTCTATGCAGCAGTTCACTAAATCTTTTTGCAGAGCTAAGAAAGACTTTGGATTTGGCTAGAAAGGGGTGTGTGAGCCTTTTTAGTGCATGGTTCTTCCAACCCATCCTCACAAATAAAAGGATCATTAAGACTACAAAGGCATATCTGATTTTTAAGTTGCAGAATAAATCTTACTTGTGCTACATGAGCTATAATGTAGGTCTGTGATGGCTTTCTTTCATCATCACTTCTTGTGTAGTTCAGATTTAAACATATAAGAAAGAACTTGAGGGGAATTTGTTTGTCTTTTAGTTCTTCCCTTCTTCCTCTCAGACATCGCATTTTAGAAACAGTGTCAGCAACTCAAATTCAACCTGTCCAAACATTGCCTTTTCTAGAGTAACAATTCCTCTTTCTGTTTACCTTTTGTAAAGCATTTAACAGCTCTACCCTCTCTATCTCTCAAGATCTTCATAGAAACAAGCAAGTAAAAACTTACTAGAAAACATTGCAAAAAAGGAATTCTTTTGGGTTTCCACCATTACCAAAATAATGACAGAAAATACATCATGCTGTACTGAAGCCCCTTAAGTCCTTCGGTGATATACTCTAGAATTTTGAAAGGTTTCAACCAGGAAACTAGTTTAGCACTTACCCTAGTTTAGCAAGGCAAAAAGATAAGGTCATATAGAAATTTTGTCCTTCATCTGACAAAAAATAAAGTGAAAGTCATCCTCTTAATTAAAAAGTATCTACCTGTCATTTCTCATTCACAATAGTTTTAATTGAGAAGAAATTGTTCCTTCTTCATCAGGACTTAAGGAAGTATCTGGAGCCCACCCACAAATACAGATTAGTAATAGCTTTTGAAAAAAAGTTCTCATTATTATAGCGATTTCCAAGGATTGCAGCTAGGAGTAGAGTGAAAAGGATGTATATGATGGTTTACATACATTTGAAAGTAAGATATATGCCTTTACTTCACAGACTCTAAGGCTTTTTTCAGTTTGTTTCTGCTATTTTTTCTCCAACTGCTAACTTCTAAATGAAATTACCATTTTTTTATAATACTGGTTCTTATCAAGTTACCCTCTCCTCTACATATTCTTCCTCCTTTTTTTCTAGGATTTTGTTTTTTGAATAAGGCTTATTTCCTCTATAGTTTATTTTTTTAAGAGCATAGTTTTCCCTTCCAATTATTGAACTGGGGCTTTAGGGGCATCTAATTAAATGTTCTTAAACTGCTCCCAATTAATATCACCCCATTTCAGTTTAAATTGTCTTCTACCTGAATGGGCTTTTAATTGCTTTCTAATTGCTAAGTTAGTCCTTTCAAAACACGAAGTAGATATTCATCAGTGATGTGAACTATGGTGTATGTTTAACTCAAGTCAAATCGTTGCCTTCATAATGTAGGTTTTCCAGTTTTCATAGATTCTGTACAATTAATTAAATAGTTTTCCTCAGTGTTTTGCTGCAGAAATCAGCTTGCACACTACATTCATAGTACTACAGTTTTTATAATACTGATCAATGAAAGTTAATGTAAATAAACACAGTTGGTGTTATTTTGCCACTTATTTTAAATATTCATGGAACTGGGGGTTGAATAACAATATCATCTGTGTTAATAAGAAAGGAGAAATTACAGTGTTACCAGTTTGTTTTCCAGCTCCTTTAGAAGGAGGAACGGAGTTTAACAGCATATTATGACACAGGGAAAAAAGCAATTTTAAAATCATTCAATATCTGTTCTAATATTTTCATTTCAAAATAGATACTGCCTCTTCAAATCCTGACTTTATTAATACACATTTTTTGTGACTTTGAAATTGAATGACACGCAAAATCACAGCAAAAATTTTTTTCTACATGTAAATGAGCCTGTAAGTGGAATGTTTACTACCTGGAATGACTTGGTTACTTTTTTTTTCCTGCAGAAGAGGAGTGTATTTAAAGCTCTCCTTAGAATCAAGAGCAAGAACTCATCCTGCACTTTCCACAGTTTTCACTAATTTCTGTATTTCCATGACCAAATTATTATTATTATTTAGGTATAAAAAGTTAGTGCAGAATGTTTCTTCAATCCTCCTCTGGTTAAGAAGTCAAATTAATTAATAGACTCTTACTAAAAATTTTTGATACTGAAATCATTCGTAATTTGGACTAATATTAGAAACAGACACACTTCAAATGAATACAAGATTAGTTCAGATAATTACACAAAATCTGAAAGCTCAACGAGCCATCTTAGTGCTGGAAAACCCTCAAATATGCTGCTTGACACTAAAAAAATAGGTGTTACGGCAATACTGAAACACCTTAGAAGGATCAGGCAGCACTTTCATAAGAGTTACAAAGCATATTCCTGGTTCCCAGACGCTGAAACTCTAATACATGGAAAATCTGAAGAAAAAAAGTAAAGAGGAGCTCAAGGCAGAAAATGAAAGCTGAAATGCAACAACTCAAACTGAGCTCAATATTGCTATGGCTAACTTCCCCTCAATGCTACAGCTAACTCAGGTATTTAACTCTGCAGTGTATCCACTGACTTATTTTGTATCGTGGTCTTAACTGTCCATTAGCAATAAACTTAGTCAACAGCTGAGCTTCTACCTGGTAGCAGTTTTTAAGAAGCATCAGGGCTGAATTTGATCATGAATGAGAATATCTGTACATGTACCATGAAAAACAGACAAGTTCAAGACATGGTGCTACTGGAGAAAGTCACATAGGGTCACTAAGATGAGGGAGAGACTGGAGCATCTTTCATATGAGGAAAGGCTCAGAAGCTGTGACTTTAGCATGGAGGAAAGAAGGGTTAGGGGAGTTTCATCAATGTGTATGAATATCTGAAAGCAGGGCACAAAGACAACAGAATCAAACTCATTCCAGTGGTGCACAAGGACAGGACCAGAGGCAGTGGACACAAACTGAAACACAGGAGGTTCTCTCTGAACATCAGGAAGCACTTTCTCACTATGAGTGTAACTGAGCACTGGAACAGGTTGCTCGGGAGGTTTTGGAGTCTTCATCCTTGGAGATATTCAAAAGCCAACTGAACATGGTCCTGGGCACCCGTCTCCAGGTACCCTGCCTGAGCAGGAGAGAACTGGACAAATGATCTCCAGAAGTCCCTTCCAACCCTCAACCATTCTGTGGTTCTTTAATATCATCTATTCTCACAATCAGGGAGAAAAAGAGTCAGAGAGAAGATCAGCAGTAAGTGGTGCAACACAAGAAAATTTCAAATCCAAAGCATAACCTGTGCAATATTCATCTGCTTGAAAAACTGAGAGCACTTTTATGACTGTGAGGTTACTTCAAATTTTCTAAAATAGATCCTTCACATTCCATTTATGTACACTTGGTAATTTGAAAATAGGAATACATAATTCAAGGGAAAATTAAACTTCTTAATTACATAAAATATTGGCAGTTCTTAATTTGATATAGTAATGCTCTCAAGTGTAGAAGATAAGTTTACAAAAAGGATTAAGAAGACATTTTTTCTCTTAAAACAAACAAGCAAACAAAACCACAAAACAAAACAAAAACCACAAAAAATCCTCATAAAATTAAGTTTCTTAGTCCAGACTTGTAATCTGGAGAGGTAGTTTTATTTTCAGCACTAAGACCTGCATTTCTTGGCATGTGACTGTGTGCTTTGTAAAACTACCTAGCTCCTGCATTATTAATATCAGAAAAGTTTCTATCACCTGTGATACAGAATTTCAGTTTGCAACTCTTTTCTGATAACTGTGCTAACTTCCAAAAGAACTAAGACTTTCTTGATGCTCTCAGCATTTGAAAATGCATCTGTCAGCACTGAAGTTAGCCACAGAACTGATGTTAAAGGTGTACCTTCCATGCTGTTGAGCAAGGCCACAT
>NW_020955433.1:583687-687164 GCF_003031625.1 Empidonax traillii
GTACTCAGAATGTTCTGTGATTCTGTGATTGAGTCCTAATAAACAATGATTACATATTTATACTTTTTTCTGATTTCACTCCAGATAGGTGAATGATTTCTCTTACATTTTGGTTTCAGTCTTTATCTTTCCAAAGACTGTACAGTTTTATACATGTGTGTTTGCTACCATTAGAAAAGACCTTCAGCCTTCTAATTCTGTGGCATTCACTAGAATACTATTCAGGATTAATTTTATTTTGTTATCATTTCTACTTGAAAACTGGATGAAGCCATGAACCCATTTGCAATCAACAGTTATAAAATCTGACTTAGAAATATGGAAACATCAGGACAAGCTACTTCAGGCAAATTTTACTTTCAAATTAGTTCACTAATCTTTCCATATGGGAACAATTTTAAGGAAATTCTTGAATTAGAAAAAACTAGTAACATTTTTATTCAATATGGTATTCCTCTGGAGACTGCTAATATGACAGAAAGATGTGTGCTTTGAATAAATTTGAAAAAAACCAAAATATATATTAAAAAAGCTCTGAATCTGTTCATTTGAAATTTAAAATCTGGTATGGATTCAAGAAATATAAATTTTCTCTGTTATGCACCTGCTTGAACAAAATTCTAATAGCAAAAGTTTGAAAGTTTTCAGTGTGTGTTTATCAGCTTTATTTCTAATCTGTTTAATGATAATATGTATTTTCTTCATGCTAGTTCATTTTCATTATTTATTTTTTTTTTTATAAAAAGTTTAAAATACAAAAAACCCAAACCATCAAAACAGAACTCTTCCTCCAAGCCTTAAAACATCACGCTCATGTATGGAACAAAAAAACCCAAACTTATTGCAAGTATTTTTCTCTCTTCGTCTTTGGAATTTGACACTTTAAACAATGAAACTTAAATGTGTGCACAAACACTGCTACATCATGGTGAATATCACCTAGTTAGCCAGAGTTAGCTACAGAAATACTCAACTGAGGAAAGTCTTCACAAAACTTTTATAAAACAACTTAAATTATGAGTAAAGATTCACTGTGTGATTTGAGGTTGAAGCACCAAGCACTGAAGCACCAGTAAGGACCTGCATTTGCTTCAGAGAATATGTTCTTTCAGGGAATGAGAACTGACACAGAATAGGAGATGATAAACCACCTCTATTACTTCTAACCTCTTCTCTCAAAGATCAACATTATTCCTCAGGGGTCTAGAGGCAGGCAAAAAAAGGGAGTAGTTGTTTTCCATCCTCCTTTGTTATGAGTTACTTTGCTATCCTTTTCCATCCCTAAGAGGTAGAAGACAGTTCTGTTGGCCGCATACAGCAGGTGGCATCTGGGAGAGAAAGGTGCAGACAAGAACGTCATGGATTTTCCAACTCTGTCTCCCTGCTCTCTACTGCTATCCTAATAACAGAGATCAGTCCCCAAGAGAGAATAGAAGAAGTAAGTACTTGTTCGTCTCCCTGGACATTTCTCCCAAAAGAAAAATATGCTAGTCAAGCTAACTGAACTCATAAGGAAAGAAGAGATGAGTGACACACAGCTTATCAGGATGGCAAGAAATGGCTCCTTACAGTAAAGGAAGATATTTGAATCAAGAAGATTGCAATGGTGGATTTGAAGTCAACCATAAATTCAGGATTTCTGCAACACATTTTCCTTCTTGTAACTTCCAAAAAATCCACAGTGACACTGGCATCCACTTTGCAATCAATTACAGTGAATATTCAATAAATAGACTGTAAATATTAAGAAACTTTGCTGTAAAGAATTCTCCCAGGAAGAAGGGAGAAACCCATGCAATGACTGGTAAGTCCATCCCACAAGCTAGTTTTTCAGGTACTGAATAAAAAGAAAGTGATTTCATATATAATTTGAATCCTGGAATGCTTGGGAGGATAGAAAATTTTAACTTAAGGAGAACTGGTTCATAATTTACTCCAAATCACACTCTGACAGCTCGTGTTGATAGCTCTCGCTCACAGTCATTTGCTCACATCATGCACACAAGGTGACACTACTAATAAGAAACTATAAAGGGAAGTATCTTCACTCATAATGAAATTTATCTTTCATTTTTGCATAATTACACTGCCTTTGAAAAAAACTCACACAATTGTTGTTGTGGGATTCTGCAAAATTTTAGCATTTCCTACATAATACATGTGAACTTCTTGCATAGTTTTGCATCCTATTGCATGTCAGCTTATATTTTCCTAGAAAAACATCCATATGCACTTGATTTGCAAACATGTATAGTATACTAAATACCAGAAAGAACAATTGTACATTGAACTTGTGTATAAAGCTGGAGGTCTGGGATCAATGGGGACTGGTTTTATTGAGGACTTCCTCTAATTATTTGATACTAACATACACTGCATTTTGATGAAAACCTATTCTTTGTGATATGTAGAATATTCGTCTTCACTGTTTTAAAATGTATTGAAGTTACACAGATTTACTCAGGAGGAAAAACTCATTATTGTGCTACATATCCATTTCATCAGAGCAATATATTGACATGTTTTAAAGATATCAAATGTCTTCACTCAGGTCTATGCAATAATTTCAAAAATAGATGAAAAATATTTCTAAGATGTTTCTGGCACTTTTTTTCCATGGATGGTGAACAATGAGAGAATCATTAAGAGAACTGCAACACTTTCTATATGCAGAGATTTATGATATTTATCTACTATAGACTTATGAAGTAGACCCATTTTTTGTTAATATCAAGGTTTCAGCATACTCTCTGGCATTTGACAAGTGTATGTGGAGGATCATGAATGTTTCAGGGTTTTTTCCAAAGTAGTAATAATCTTTTTTTGCACAGATCCATTTCAAATAGACACTTAAAAAATAAAAGAACAACAAGAATCATAAGGCAGTTTTGAGTGCATATCTACCTTATGATGTTGGAGGATGAGTAGAAAACCTCAGACAAATATTGCCACAAACTAGATGAGTAACTGCAATATTTGCAAATGAGGAGATTGGTATTTATTTGTTACTTTTTGTCAACAGCCTAGTCAGATAAGTAAATTAATTATATGCTAAACTCCAATTCTTGCCAATGACTAGCTGAGATGATAACAGAAATATTTTTAGGAATAAGGTGGACCTCAAAAAACAACCTATTTGCTTTTCAGATAAATACTTTGGATAAATGTTAATTCTTAGGATCTGCAATGTGATGAGAAACTTCATTGAATGGTCACATTTCAAAATTTCCTTGGCTGTCTGTAGCAGTTGAAAGTATATTTTTAACTGATGCATGCAACCAGAAGTACATGAATATAGCACTATTCATTCTGATAAGATAAACTTTTACTTCTGTAATAAAAGTGTATTTGGTGTGATGCACGGAGGCAATAGTCCTTGCCTCCTGACAAAGGGCATCATGCAAAACCTTGAACCTCTATATTCCCTCTGTAACCAGCAGTGCCTAGAAGGTATTTCTGAGGGCCTTCACATGAAGATGTAAACAAGAGGTATTTCCCTCCCTCTCTTTTGGTCTCTAACAGCATTAAATTACCCATAATCTTCTTCTTTCTTTGAGCGGACAAATAAGTAGCTATTTTTCACCTCACAGAAAAGATTGATCTTCAGCCTGATCATCTAAAGGATGAAAAGCCTTTTCCTCAATAATAAAAACACAGAGTCCATGCTGAAATCTGCCAGATGAATGACTGAAGTCATGAGTGCAGCATGGCAGGTAAGACGAACAGGTGGAATACTTCGGAAATCAATCTGGAGAATTTCTAGTTTAGAGAGTTCAGAGGTCAAATGGAAACTAAGCAAAAACAAACCCATGTGTTGGCTAGAGGAAAGCATAACTGATTTCAGAACTAACTCTGAGCATACTTAGCTGCATTACTGGAGACTCCACTACTACCAAAAGGCAAAAAAGGTATCATGTAAAAATGTTCATTTAAAGACACTTGAGTTTTGACTGTTCTTGTTAGATGCTGGGTTTCAGACTCTTATTAAGCTTCAGAATAGACTTGCATTCATTCGTCTGAGGAATTGATTTTTTCTGTTTGGTTATTTGAGACACTATATAGTTTAGATTCTCTTGACCTAATATTTCTGCTGACAGTTCTTAAGCCATAGAGGCTAAAAGTGTGTGCTATGTGTTAACTCATGTGAGATTTTCACATAAACCTGATTTATATCAGACACCTAATAATTGTGGTCTTTGACAGAAAACACTCCTGAACTGAATTTAAATGTTTCTGTTTAACTGAGTGCTCCTCAATGTTACATGAATGTTATTTTTTGTTTATTTTCCTCTCCTTTGCCACAATTGCTTTGCATAATGAAATGTGGCACTACTGCAAGTTCAAACCCCAGCTTCAGGACTGCATGAAAGAAACTGTCACTTGTGATCATTATCAGCAAGGGTTGGTTTGGGGTTTTTTCTGTGTTATATGTAGCGATAGCATTTTATTTGCCTGATTCTATTATTCACAGAGCGGATCACTTAAGGTTGGGATAGTGCAATTCACAATGATGCCTAGAGACATTTAGAGAATTCCATTCAAGGAAAACTCAATGATTATTTATTTGTCAGTAATTCATTCATGTACAGAGGCAAAGAGCATGCTCAAGGAAAAAAAGAATAATTTGCCTTTTTTATTATTATAGGGTTGGAAACATTCTTTTACATCAAACACTATCCTCATAATCACCTCAATTAAGCTTCATGTTACTAATAACTTAATATCATTAGAATATTGAGGGCATAATAAAAAGAGGAAATAAACAGCTTCCAGCTCATCATGAAATGTTTCAATATCCTGGCTCTGTTTAGGACAATTGCTTGAATACGCATTTAGAACTGGCAGCAAGCCAACTATTTGTCCCTTAAACTGAGTAGGGACTTTGGCAAACTCCACCCCTCACAGCAAATGAGTTTTCAGAAATAGCTGTTCTCCTTTGAGCAGACTAACTGGTACAGTGCCAAACCTGATACATCCTGAAAGGGCAGGTGGGGATAAAGAGGGGATGGGAAGTGCAGAGAGGAGAAAGCAACCAAGAAAGACAAAGGAAAGCAATAATTGAAAATCTTCAGAAGAATTCAGAAGATAATATTACAGATAAGGAGGCAGCAAGACAGGACAGTGTAGAGTGTTTTCACTACAGTGCCTGATTGTGTCAGACCTTCTACTCTGAGACTGGGAACTTTTTACTTTACAGAGTAAAATACTCTGCTTTGAACTCTTTTTTTTTTTTTTGAATCTGTATCCATACTTGCACTAGGCCTCTTTCTCTTATCCTATCAACTATCAGAAAAAGAGTAGGAAGACAACACTACAAGCCTTAGTCCATTCAGAAACTGGCTAAAGAGCCTAAAATTAGGTTCTAAATATAATAAGCTTCTATATTCTTTGCTATGAAGATTTTTGCTTTCTACAAAGGATAAAAAGTCAGATATTTTTCAAGTAAGGAATGGAGATATATTTGTGCTTTTATCTACCCTTACAAGACATCAGCAATTTACAGGCAATCTGTAAGAAGGTTTACACTCACATGTGCACAGCACTCATTTTTTAAAATTAAGAGACTTCCAGTTTTATTTCTACAGAGTATGCTCCAACTCCTCTATATATGACTAGTATACGCCCACTCCACCTCACGAATTTTTGAACCCAGGCTTGTGGAGACCTAAGAGGCCCTTGTCATCATTCTGCCTTGGCTCTGTAGAGACCCTCATCAGTGGTCTCTCTCTGCTGATGCCAAGTGCTGAAATCCATCACTGCCTATCAGGAAAAGGATGCACTTTGCACACACAGTCCCCTTTGGTCTGCACACAAGAGTCTGTCTATAAAGGGTGAGATGGTATAAGAATTAAGAGTTACAGGCATTAAAGAGCAAGAGCTACACAGAGAGCAACTAATGAACTCAGAAAGAAGGAAAAGAGAGAAAATTAGGCAGGAGTGGAAGGAAGACGGGACAAATGAATGCTCAGCAGTAAAATCGCCTCTAGCTATGCACTCAATCTCGACTTCTAACAAAGTTTGCATTCAAAATTCCTAAGAAGATCTATTCATCAACTGATAGTAAACAGCTGCTCCATTTTGGTTTTCCTTTTGTAAATAAAAGTAACATCTATGTTCCATGGACCTAACTATCTGAATTTGTTTTGCGTCATTCACTTCCATGGAAATATTTCTCCTTTTAACTCTCCATATTCTTTTCTACCATCTCATATATTATTTATAAAGCAGATCAGGGGGAAATTCAGAAACTTAGGTGTAGCAAGAAAAGTACTGCACCATTTTGCACTGGAATAGGTTGCCCAGAGAAGCTGTTGATGCCATATCCCTGTAAGTGTTCAAGGCCGGGTTGGATGGGGCTTTGAGCAACCTGGTGTAGTGGAAGGTGTCCCTGCCCACGGCAGGAGGGTTGGAACAAGATGATCTCTAAGGTCGCTTCCAACGCAAACCATTCTCAGATTTAGTAGTTTTTGCAAAGACATTGCAATGAATCTTATTTGACTCATTTTAGCAACTAGACTAAAAAAAGTTTGATAAATTCTCTTTTGCCTTTTTCCAAAGTTTGGCTATTTAGTTTTTTGATCTTAACAATTTGCATATGTCTTTTCTTAAACTGTGAAGGTGAACCAAATTATTTGGCTACAGTTCTGTTCAGCTTTCTGTTTAGTGTCCACAAAGCACAGTGTCTTTGGCTGACAGTCAAACAAACAGTATGAAAATTGCATTAAGTATAAAGTTTTCCAAATCTGGGTTCATCCAAATTCAATTTCTGAAATCTAATATGATCTTGCCTCTCAGTTTCTTTTAAAAAACCTAATGAAATGTTACATAGAAGCAGTGGAGTGCTGTAGAATGAAGTCATTACAATATCCAGGCAGATATAGATTTAAAAGATTCATTCACAATGCAGATTAAATCCTAACCTCATTTTTACACTACACTTGGATATCATTACAGTAAAAATATAATATATTCACTCTTTTTTAATTTTTTTTCCCTGAGGGCATAGAGGAAGTGGAGATGTACTTGATGCTCAATCTTTTACGTTTTTATTTTTCAGTGGATTAATATTCCTATCCAGTTTCATGCCTCCCTTTCTTCCTTCACTAGCAAAACAGACCTTACATGTTGCAAATTATCTGGTGTAGAAGGAAGGAAGTATGAAAAAGCTATATACTAATTCACATTGCTGGAGTGGTAAAGGAGGATTATGAATCTCAAGAGAAAAATGGTAGCAGAAAGGAAGCAGAGTGATATTGGTCATTGCTGGTCTGTGGCAGAGTGACCAAGAGGTAAACTCCAGTGTGCTGCACCAAAACTGGACCGAGTCCCAGGAGGTGTTTGTTACAGAACAGGGAATAAAGCTACACATTTCCCAAGTGAAAGAGGGAATGAAGGGTGAAGCCAATGACCATCTCCTTTACCTTCTGCAGATCGATACTTAGATCTCAGCATTATTCTTCTGTCATAAACCACATAAAATCCCCAGAGAAGTATCCTGGATATTATACACATAAAGCCTTATGGATGGCCCCCCAAATTAATGAAAGATAGGAAAGAATCTCTGTGGATGACTGAAACAGATATTTACTGAAGGTAAACATAGCACAGAGGCTAATCAGAAAGAAACTCCAAATGATAGGCCAGTTGCGGTTACCAGACCAGTGTGAATTTTATTGACTGACTTGTCTCAGTCACAGTCTTACAGTTTCTAGGCAGCAAAATCTGGTCATGTGTAATAGCTACTTCCCCATCATCTAGTCAGCCAGTAAAGAAAAGTAACAAGTTTAGGCAGAGATTTGTTTATGAAAGACAATTTCATCTGCAATGCAGAGTTGGTATTGTTCACTGTTTTAATTCTGTATCTGTTCAAGGTGGTGATACCTGCTAGTTTTTTGTACAGTCTGCTTTATTTGTTCCATTATTGTTATGACATTCTTTCAAAATGCTTTAAACAATCATTTTACAATAACAAGGTATATTTATCGGCCTACAAGCATACCTACAGAGCATCTCCCAAAGCTGTTTGTAGATGAATTTCATGTCACCAAATTTCCCGAATAACTGGTAATAACATGCCATTACGAGTAATAACATGCCAATCTACAGTTCTTTCTAGTGGCAAAGAAACCACTGAAATGACATGTTCTATATATATTCTCTAATATGAAAAGTGGAAAGTCAAATAGCTAAAGACATAAAGAACAGACTAAGATATGACTGGCAGCACAGTTCAAATATTAGTGGATATGCTGCAAAATAAAACAAAATTAAAAGAAAAAATACTGTGATGGCAGAAAATGAAATCCCTCTCACAATAAAATTTGTGTGTGTATAAAATTCATATTCAAACTGAGCCAGAGAATTTTGAATTCCTTGCAGAATATTGCACAAGATCTGATCTTCAGGCTCTTGCACTTTTTATTACCATAGGGCAAAGTCTGCTGCAGTTAGTAGCTGTGATCAGGGGCAAATCGGGATGACAAAGCTGTTTTGCTTTCAGCTAGTAATAAGGTTTACTAAACATGCCAGAATGATTCTTATCTAAGGTATGCAATTCCTCCGAGTCCCAGGGAAAAGTACAGCACTCAACAATGATGGCTAAAAGGAAGAAAGACAGTAGCGATGCTGGTTCAGGTGTAAGGTTTGCTGAGTCCTAATAGTGCCAGCACACGTGCTCCATCTTTAAGAAGCAATGTATTACCGAGACACCAAGGCCCTCAGCAAGCAATCAAACGATTTAAGAAACTATCTCGTCTGTAAAGCATTGTGGGGAGTGTGAATTCATCAGGCAATGATATTTTTTTGCCCTGCAGAAATTCAAATTCAGAAGCAGGGAGAGGGCTTAAACTGCAACTTCATTTTTCATTAGGATCAGCGTTTGGTGATTGTTATTTCAACTGTTTTGTCATTTGTCTTAGTATATTCAGAGTTCTTTCCCCAAGAAAAGAGAAACAAATTTCTTCATCTACGATAGAGAGCCCTGGTTCTTAGCAATACTTCAGAGCAGAAGGTGCTGCAGCTCAGACCTGATATTGCTCCACAGTAGAGTAACAGAGCAGCATCCAGTCTATGGCTTTGTTTTCTTTATAAAGGGAATTTAGCTGTGCTCTTTGCATAGTCACAGGCCTACATCATCTCTCCAAACCATCAAAATGTTTCTTAATTTCAGCCCATAAATAGAACAGCTAATGAAGATTTAGATTTTAATTCTGTAATTCCCTAATAAAGGGCAGTATCTTGTTAATAAAAACACAGCATACCAAGCACTGTACCCTAAAAACAGGTTGGGGCAATATGCTGGAGTGCAGTCCACAAAACTGCTGAAGAAAATTCACCTTCCAGGGCCCTTCTCAACACTCACCACACACAGCCATCAGTACCAGAGTACAGCCAGGTCACCTCTGCAAACCAGATAATTTTCTGCCAGCCAGCAAAACACACAAACATATAAACAGGACTCATAGTTTAAAAATGAGAGCTAATCATACATTTTAGAGATGCTAATTCTGTGACCTAACCAACAGAAGTTATTTTACAAATGATATAATACACTGACTATTGGGGTTAATTTCTCTTCTCTTCTGTACTTAGAATTGTTACAGCCCTACACCATAAGCACCCATCACAAGGTCTGAGCTTGCTCTGTCCATAATCTCAGAGCACTGAGATCTAGTGTGGTGCTTTGCTATCTGAGCATTTGTATGGTAAATGGAAATTAGGTCTCAATGTTGATAAGAAGGAATTATCATTAGAGGTGTGCAATAATAACTAAGCATAATGTAGCAATGTGCATAAATAGACTTAAAGTATATACTAAAAAAATAAGAAGAACATTTTTCCTTAAATAGTCACAAGAATAAAAATCTTAGGCAACAGATTGGATATTTTTGCTGAGGTCTCAAGAAAGACACCAGAAAGTAAAAAATTTCTTTAGAACCCATCATTCAAAAATCTTTAAACAAAACTGTTGACAGATATAAAAGGTCAAAGTGTTTTTTTCTGAGAACAGAAAAAGAAAGTGCAAGCAGAGATCAATCCATCCTTTCAGAGTATATTGCCACATTTCTGCTTTCATACTGGAGAAACAAAAATCCAACATCTTTTAAATAAAATGCAGTTAGCTTCAAGAAGATAGAAAAATAAATATTATGACAGCTCCAAAATATTATACTTACATATGTGAAAATTTCATAAGCAAGCAGACTGGAATCAGCAAGAAGTCAGAAGGGGACACAGCCCCAACAGCTCATCTGATTTTGCTAAGGGGGTATTCCATACCATGAAACATAATGCTCAATAATAAAAGTTCGGGTAGAGGAAGAAGGGAGGAAGGTGCAGCTGAGTGGGCTTCCAAGTTGGATACTGCTCAGAGACAAGTTGTGTATTGCTTCATTTATGGGAGGTGGTGAGTGGCTGCCTTTGCATCACTTCGAGATTTTTCCCCTTTTCCTTCATTTTCTAAAATTGTCTTTATCTCATTCAAGTTTTCTACCCTTCTTATTCTGTCCACTGTCCTCCTGGGGAGGTGGGATAGAGAGGAGCAAATGGTGCTGTGGGTGCCTACCTACTGGCTGGAGCAAACCCACAACATAGACAACAAGATCATTGAAATAACTTTTTTGCTAAGTAGTCATGCAAGAAACACAAGCAGCCCAAACAAATTTTACCATTTATCTATATTTTCGTCTTTTATTTGAGGATGGGGTGGGTGGTTGTTGCTGTGTTTTAAGAATTCTTTTACAATTCTTTAAGGTTATTATTAAATTTACACATGTGATATATTTCAGTTTTTAAAAAATAAACAAATGTTTCATTAGAAAAATTGCTTTTTTATTGATGTAAATGTACTTCTCTTCAGCCATTACAGGTGAATTTTCTGTTGCACTCTCCAAGGCAAGGTCTCAGAGAATTGCTGACTGTTCTTTACACTGTGTCCAGTAATATTCTGTACCACAGCCCAGCCACTAGAGTTTCCAAACTAGAGACTCACACAGAGCTAATCAGTTAAACTTAGGGGAATTTTTATTTGTTAAAATTTATCTAAGCAGCTGTGGGACTGTGGAATGGTTTATTTTTGAAACAGAAATACTTATATTGCCCTGGTCAGACTCAGTTTTCAGTTCATGTGGTTGGGTAGGTAGAAATGACCTATGGATGAGTTTGGATTGAAATCAAGACTTCAATTTAAAAAAAAAAAAAAATCATGAGCCAGAAAAACACTTTTAGTCATGGATTTTTATAATTAAAGTGCCAAAATCCAAAATTCAAGTCTCTTTATTGTATGCAGCACAAGATAATCTCTACTTGCATGCATTTATGGTGGTCTCACATAACAGTCAAGCTTATTTCCTTACAAACAGTGAATAGCTTTACAGTTTCAACACATTTTTTAAAAATCAAATTAAAAAAAAATTATATTTGATTTAATAAGAACTGATATTCCTTAAGAAGCAGCTGATGACAGCCTTAACACCTACTTTTTTGTAGTGTAAAGAAGAGTAAGTGCTGCTCTGGTCATGCTGATTTCATTAGGAGCAGGGAACATTCTCCTGCAAGATCAGAGCTTGTGCAGAAATGGCCAAAAATGCAAACCCTCATCATCAGCATTTTCATGGGAAAAAGAGAAATAGAAAAGCTTTTACCAGGAGTACAATAGCATTCTGTTTCAGCTTGAACCATGGTACAAGAGCTGACTCAAACACTCTTTTTAATATATGTATCTTCATTAAATGCAAAGCATTAATTCGGTAGAGTTTAGCTTAAAATACCAATCATTTCATTGACAGGCATTCTCACAGAAAGTGAAGTCCCCAGGTGCTAACTGTATTCATAGGTTAAAAGGTAGAAATTAAAAAGTTAATCTTTTGTACCTTATCAGTACTCCACAATAGACACTTAATAACATGACTGATCGGAAATGGATTTTAACCTCAGAATTACAGGGCTCTAAAATTCTTCAGTGAATAACTTAGGATTTTCAATAGCTCTTTATTATATAGTGGCATTTCTCAAAGATAGACATAATATATAATGGGGTTAGGGACTCAGGGACAGGGCAACAAAAACATCTGGGAGCTGAACTCACTCTTGAAACCAGAACTGTGGTTCTGCGCTATCTCAGTTACTTCCTGACCCTGAAGCATTCCATCCCCATAGGCATTTTATATTTCAATTTGAAATTCCTTCCAGATCTTACTGTTTTGCTGCTGGGAGAGTCCAGAATCACCAGTATCTTTCAAGCACCAAGCAGTTTGGTGCTCAACTATGTCAGAACCTGGGAGCACAATGAGGGTATCACCTGGACGGTTTTTATCACCTCCTATATCTGGTGGTAAACTGGTGGGAGGTGGAGAGGGATTGCCTCTACATCACTTGTTGGGCAGTTTCCTTATTATACTAAACAGTTTTGGTCTCGATTCATGAGTATTTCTTGCCTGTGCCCTTCCACGAGGGAAGTGGAGGGGCAGGAGGCAGTAAACAGGTGACTAGGGGGGGGAAATTTAGCTTCTGGTTGAGTTCAACCCACCACAGTAAGAAATATTTAACATTTCAAAGTGTAATATTACAATTCTCAAGTCAAGGAAGCAAAAGACAGAAGACTTTATTCTAACTTCAGAACTTTCGATAGATAGGTAACAGTAAATTCCTTTAGTGCTTCCCCCAGTGAAATAACTACAGCAGAGTGGCATTTCAAAAAATAATTTCACCAATGCTGAAAATAGCTTCCAGTTGCCTCACACACATCACAGTTATTCTAACTGTCACTGGGTTATGATTTCCAATAAAACATCTGACTGTAGTATTTGAAGCACATTTATAGGATGTATAGGACACAAAAAATAGGACATCTACACCAGGCCAGGAAAGATTCCCTACCTTAAACAAAAAATACAGTCCTTAAACCGCTGTCAAGCTTGCTACCATATGTTTTTTTGCCACCTGAATGGTACTTCAGAGCAAGGCCACAAATGCTCTCACACAGAAAAAACAAATAACTTGGTTTCCATCTCAGGCTGAGAACTAAATAACACCATTCACCATCACCAGTTTCCCAGCCTGCATGTCCTGAGAGGTCCAGTTGAAGAATGAATTTAATCATGCTGGGCAAAGTGTGTTCAGCACAAAGCACAGCAGCTGAAGTGGCTATCACAGAAACTCAAGCTCAGACTTCAGATATTCAAAGCCTCCCTTCCAGCCCTTCAGATTAACACCCTAACCACCCTGAGTTCCCTGGTAAAAACAAAATCCTCATGTTCTGCACCACCCTGTAGCCCAGACATCTGCTTTGCCCTTGTACATTGGCTGTGCTCAGTTCTGCTCTACTTGATGTCATCACTGTCACAGGCCACAGGATGTGGATATGACAGTTCTTTCTGCTGCAAAATACTTCATTGATGCACATGATGGTTTTAAGGAACCATTTCCTTTTGGTCTCTCACTAAATACCGAATTGTGTTTAATTCACAATCTGAGTAATTTTGCATATTGGTGGGATTTTTTTCTCTCCCCCAATTTTAGTATTAGTAATAAATGTCACTAACAGTATTAGTTCATTTGGAAGGCCTCATTGTTTTAGCTAGGACCCCAAAAGTCTACAAAAAGGGGTTTTAAAAATCACCATGCAATTATGTGATTACCAAATAATTCAACTTTGCGTTAGATATACACAATAGGTTGTTCCAGCATTTGCAGTGTATGAAAAGCCATACACTTCAATCACTATAATCTCTTGAGTATTCTCTGTTTCAACATCCATGTTCTATAATGACAAACAACATTTGACTCTAAATTCTGAATCCTATAGCATTTTTCCTACTGATAGTGGCAAAGTCTCAGCTGCAATTTGCTAACTGTGTCACACTTCAAATAATGCTTTATCTTTAGGTTTTGAAATCTATTTAGTTTAATGGTTTGCTTATAATTGTATCACGTCTCAATTCACGAAAGACGAACATTATCAGGAATCTTTTAATACATTCTAGAAAGTCCTACTCACTATGGATTAAAGCTGACCTCTGGTGTTACCTTTTGCATGATGTACGTTTCTGAAACAAAAATCTCCATGACAGAGTGATATCTGAAAAAAGAAATACACGGGGGAAAAAAGCTAGGAAATGCAGTTACGCTCATAAATAAACATAAGTTTATCATTTTTAGACTGATGCTGTCTCTTAGATTCCAAAATAATACTGTGCCCAACTTGACACAGATAACTTTCAGTTCCTGAAACAGCTTCTACCTGGGGACACTATAGTATATGTGCTATTTTCCTTTTATTAATTAGTCTCATAGTTTTGCTTCATTATCTTTAATAAAATTCTGGGATAAGAGCAAGACAACTTAAATGACAAGGATTTATTCTGTTGTAATGACCTAAGTGTATGGACAAGAGATACAGAAGCCATGTATTTGTAGTTTTAGATACTGAAAGAGATTGCCAAAGATATCTAGAGTTATTTTAGAGAACATACTAAATTACCTCAGAGGAAGAATGAAAATTCTCCATTATATTATGTACTCTGAGGTCTTCTGAGGCGTAACTACGTTTGTTTATTGTAGGCAATGTTGCTAGACTTTCTCTAGCAAAGTCTCCTGGTGATTCTCAGTATCAGATAAAAGATAAAAGAAAAGCAGAGTTAAAAGAGAAGTTTTCAGAAGTTCGTATAAGAAATCATTATTGTGAATCATGTGATCTTCAGCTAGAGAAATTCTTGGACTCAACTAATTCCCAAAGTACTGGGCTATTTTCTATAACTGCTGTTGGAGCTTGTAAATACTGTGTGCAAATACAATATTCTAAACACATTTATACAAAAGAAGGCCTAATACATGTGACTCATGGTGTTTACACTTTAGTTATTTCCTTGCAGACTGAAATACAGTGGGGAAACTTACAGCATTCTTGAAGCTGATAGACAACAAGTAGCAGGTAAGAAACAACAGAGTCACATGGCAACCTGAATAAGAGGTATTTCTGCCATTCTTAAGAGCTGGGTATAAGTCAGGAGAGATGTTTTCTAAATATTTGTATCAAATACTATTGTAAGCACACAATGCATACTAAGCAAGAATAAATATAGTAATCTTCCTTCCAGCTAAGGTTTCAGACAGTCATTTAATTCTATGAGAGTTGAGACACTAGAAAACATATACATAATTATCCTTATTTTTTGTATCATGAAAGAAAATGCCAGCAATCAAGCTCAGACTTGTTGACTGCCAAGAGATTTATTATAATCAAAGTAAATGAAAAAACCACATAATTAATCCATGTGTTTTATATGTGGCAGTTCAGTCCCTGTTATAATATCTATTATAATCATGCAACAGAATTATGTAACTGTTAACTTATAAATAAAAGGGCAGAGTTTAATAATATATTTGATATGTGTAACAAAGTGTCTAGGGCTGTAAGGATACATCAGCATACATACAGTGTCAACTGAACCATCACAGAGTAACAGGTATCATAATTAGAGTTGCAATCTGTGCCAGTCCATCATAAAATTAGACTTTTTTTGAAAGGTGATGCACATTTAAGATAAGGACAACAAGAATGAGGGAAAATGCATACCCAAATTATTACTCACACCATAGGAGACCTGAAAATCACTTCCAGCGTGATAAAATCAAAGATGAAAAATTAAATAATCTGATTATTTTTTAAATTGCCTTTTAAAAATGTTCATATTTGTATTTCAGTTTATCTAATACTTTATGACAAGATAAACTGAGGAGAGTGAAACAAAATTTTTCAAATCTGAGGAAAGTGCTCTAACCTTAGACCACTGTATAAAAGGCAAGTACTCTGAGCATTTGCAGGTAGCAGTAGATTCTAATCATCTCCTGAAAGCTGAACTGGAGGGGTGCCATACTGCAGTTTTTGCATGAGCTTGATTCAGGGCAGAGAGCAGGGGCCTAACCTGTCAAAAGTGATAAAACACCAGTCTCCTTTATTTTCCCTTTATCCAAATCTGTGTGCTCCACTTACTCAGAGTGCTGACTTTTAGGATCACTTTATTGTATAGCCCAAAACACTATCTTGGGAATCTGAGCTCAGCACCTTCACTCAGAGGTCTGGGCATAATCAGCCAGATGCCTAAAATTTCTAAATTACCTAAACCCAGCTCCTCCTGAAACAGAACAAGATCTTCTATTAACACTTCATAAAATAATATATGAAAGTTTGCATTGTGAAAATTGCCTCTTAAGCGTACAATCAGGCCTCTAGGTAATGTTTATTTTTCATGGTATTCTTTTCTTCTCTTCGATCATTACCACAGAAAGGCAGGATAATTTCCTTCAATTGCTGGCAGCACTCTTCCTAACGTAGTCCAGGAGGCTGTTGATTGCTTTTGCCACTGGAACACATCACTGGTTCACATTCAGTTTATTGACCAGGACTCTCAGGTCCTTTTCTGCAAAGCTGCTTTCCATCCGTATGGTCCCCAACATATATTACTGCCTGGGGTTATTCCTCTGCTGCAGGATTCTGTATCTCCTTCTGCTGAATGTCATGAGATTCCATGATTCCATTCTATTGGCCCATTTTTCTGACACACTGTGATCTATCTAAACGACTGCACATCCATCTGGTCTATCAACCACCCCTCCCAGTTTTGTATAATTTCCAAACTTGTGGAGAGTGCACTCTGACCCATCATCCAAGTAATTAATGAAGATTTTAAACAATATAGGAGCCAGTATCATCCCCGGGTATCATAAGTACCACAGTCTTCAGCTGGAGTTCATGCCACTAGTCACAATCCCTTTCACCCTGCACTTTAGCCACTTTATAATCCAGTTCAGTGTCTGCTTATCTGGTTCATAGTTCTTCAGCTGGTCTGTGATGATGTAATATAGTGGAAAGCCTTGCTAAGGTTGAAAAAAACCAATATCCACTACAGCCCCTTCATCCACCAGTCCAGTCATCTAATCATAGAAGGATGACATTTATTTTCTTCCCACTCTCAAAAACCTCTCTCAATGATCACAGCCTTTCACATATAACCAAGCACAGCCTCTCAATGACATCAGCCAGCTCTCTTAGCACTAGTGTGTCCATCAGACTTAAATACACTCAACCTGTTTAGATGCTCTTTAACCTGATCCCTACCCACTGAGGGTAAGTCTGTCTTGCTCCAGACTTTCCCACCAACCCCAGGGATGTGAGATTTCCAAAGGCAAAGAAGATGTTGAGTACCTCAGCCCTTTCCATGTCCTTTGTCCCCATGCCCCCACATACATTCAGCAGCAGGCCTTCATGTTCCCTGATATTCTTTCTGCTAATGATAAATCTGAAGAAGTCTTTCTTGTTGCCCTTTCCATTCCTTACAGGATTCAATTCCAGGTGGGCTTTGACATTTCTAACCCCATTCCCATGCATGCTTGGACAGAGTCTCCATGTTCCTCCCAAATCATATAGCCCTGCTTCCACCTATTGTATTCTTCATTTTTATGTTTTAATTTTTAAAGGCCTCTTTATCAATATATATTTGTATGATGGAATTAAATAAAATTACTTTATTTACAATTATGTGTGTGTGCATAGCTTCAGCACCACAAAAAATTCCCAGTGTTAATCAAACCAGAAATGATAACCCATATATCAACTGCATCTTTTTTATGCTCCTGTAGCAGTATTCAACCATTAACATTAAATTAATCATGTTCTGTGGTGAAGCAATTACACAGTTCCCCATTTAATCAATAATCACTGCAATCATTTGCAACCCTAACTTCTGAGGTAAGTCCTGACTCCCCTAGAAAAATCCACACTGCTAAAACTAGCCTGGGCCAGTTTTATATTTCAACAAACCCATCTCTGCCTGTACATTATACATTCCATTCAATGTAGTGTCATCTGGTAGATTTGCTCCATTACATTAACAACTTCCTCATCCTGGGAATCCAAAACTGTACTTTGGAGGCAGCTTCACAACTGATGAGTGAGGGGGCTTAAACACTTTTCACTCTTCTAGTTACATTACATTACAATTGCCCTCCACTTGTGCTACATTCTAGCTAGGCACATTTGCCTAAATGAAACCAAACTGGGTCTACCTGCTTCATTTGTTCTCAAACGTGTTGCCCTCTCCACATTTGAGATGGGAGCACAATAGGATATAAAGCTAGATCAGTAGCCTTAAATTCCATTCTCTGAGTGCAGAAAGACTATTTGTTGCAGGATTTGTTTATTATTTGGGGAACAGGGGTTGTGTTCTTTAATTCTGTACTTGCTCTAGAGCATTCAGGCTATTTAGACTCATGCCACAATCGACTACTTTCCAGTTCTAAATATCTAAACTATCAACTCTCTTTGTCTTAATTTATATTTATTACATAATATTTTCCACTATTGACAAGGAGCTGCAGGAGATGCAAAAAACTGTGTGTCATTCCAATAACCTAATTTATCTTTGTTTATATTAACGTTGAAGGATTCTTTGAATTGATTGGTGGTTTAATTTTAAAATTTTCATCAGTCCACCACAGACTTTCTGAATGTCCCCTGAAATCTCTCAGACTACATGGAAGAAAATCATATGCAAAAGTTTCAAGATAGACCTTCTGGAAAGCTGTCTCTGGGTGGGTCACAAATTCTTTGCCTACTGCCTAAAGGAATCCATCACACTCAGCTTATTTTTTAGTCTCAGTGAAACACTATATGACTTAAACAGAAAAACAGCCATCACCAGATATAGGAAAATGTAGTTTTTGAAAAACAGACTGGATGCTAGCAGTTGAACTCAAAAGATCTCAAGTGCTCTTTCACACTTCTGGAGTTGTCCTGCTTTAGTAAATGTCTAGATGAAGGAAAGCAGCGGTATGATCTGTCAGTAAGTAGAACAGGATACACTGGAATACATTAATAACTCTCACATAGTAGTTATTTATATTATTTTACAGTAGAAAGAAATTAACCCCTCAGTTAGCTTTTATCCTGCAGAAAAAAAAAGCTACTGAGGGTAGAGCCATTTTGGCCCAGGTCCAACACAGCCCTTAGTGAGGTACTAAAGAAAATCACAACACTACATCTGTGAGGAGCAGGACAAAATGCTGAAGCCAAAAGCATGATCCTGAACTTTATTCCCATTCCTATCTCTCAATCAGTTACTGTCTGATCATAAAGAAATCTAATTCATGAACTGCTTTGACATCCCGCAGCCACAGAGAGTTGCCTTTATGGACCAGCCCAGGTGTCCCACAGTTTGAGCGACTGCAGACTTGCCACTGCACTACACAACACACCTGTGTACACCTCACAGCTGCACAGCTGGACTTTGCACCAGCTCCAGCAGAAATCCACACCATGCAAATTGCTTTACTGAGGACCACTTTCTTGCGAAAGATGGAAGACAATGGCAGATTCCCTTAATTCTGTCCAAAAGTCGCTACTCTGGGACTTAGATCTTCCCTATCCTCTACAGACAGATGGTTCAGTCCCATCCCTCCACTGTATAGTGCTCTAATGACCACCTGCAGGGCTGTTCACAGCAGATATTGATGTTGTCTCACGGCTGATGTTTTTCTCCAGACAGGACAGGCACTTTGTGCTTGCACATCCTGTAACCTGAAATAGAGAGCAGTTGGAGGGAAGAGAAAGGATAGAGAACCCTGCCTCTTCCCACTGGCTTCAGATCCACCTCCATAACACATCCCCTGTGCCGCCTAGTGTAAAATACAACTGTGGCCTTCAGAAAGCTGACCAGGAATAAAGGAGTAGAAACTCTCTCTGGTCGAGTAACTGCTCCAGCCACTACCATAGCACATGTAAAAAGGCACTTTTCTTACTCTTTTCATCACCTCTTTCACTTTTGGTTTAAAAAAAAAAACAAAAAAAATCCATCCTCTGTTTCGGAGTGAAAAGTGATGGATAGAGACAATGCCTTCACAAGAGTTTCTGGCTCCAGTTTTTACAGTCTTGATAAAACCCTGGTGACATCACCCCAGTGACTGAGAAGAGGTTAACTGGGTGCTGACTCCAGTGCTGTGTCTCAGCTTCATGGTAATTTTGGACTCCATTCCCTTTGTGGTATCATCTCTTACTAAAATTGTATCAGCAGACTAGTTGCTGCATACATTGCAGTCCCAGAGTGTCAGAAATTCTAAAAAAATATGCAAAACCCAACCTCTCTGTTCCATATGTTTAATACAAGCCTTCCATACTAGCATAAATGTTTGTTTGCTTAGTAACAGTAATTAGCAAAACATTTATACCTCATTTATCCTCAGATCCTCAGATTTCCTTTTTTTTTTTTTTCCCAGATTCCTGTTTCATTCTTCTATATTGTCTGAAAATGTATCAACAATGATTCAGAAATCTCTGCAACTAAGTCAGGCTATCAGAATTTTCAGACAACATGATAAGGGAAACACTAGTAGAAATGGATTTATCTTTTCCAGCAGTGCCGTGTGGGATTGGTTTCTACTCTGTATGACACAGAGCCCTGAAATATTTAAAACAACAATTAAGTAACATGGACTCGGAAACTTTTGTTATATGATAGAAATGACTGCAAGGTTACTTCAACTATTCAGAAAAATTAGGACAAGAATATCGCTTTGTTTTTTTCTTGCTACTTTAACCCATCTGCAAGATAAAATCTTTCTTTAAAATATTTTGTATGGAGAGGAACTGTGCAGGAAGAATAATTTTTTGGAAGCTAGCAATATCTGTTAGCTAGTATGGAATGTTATCAGACACAGCATGAACTAATTTGGGGAGTTTGAGCATTCTCTAAGTCAGGTAATGACTAATTTTTGTGCTGTCAATGGAATAAATATTTTTGTTATGTGTAATTTTTGTCTATATCTTTCTGTAAAACTTGTGGGTTTAGAGTACCAAGCAGGGGTATTTTGACAGTCTCTTTACTTAAACTCTTGTTACTACAAATTGCTACTTTTGTTTACTATTCTTGTCACAAAGTGCATTACTAACTTCTCTGAAGTCCTTTATGAATCATTACACTTACAGATGGTGCAGTCACAGTATTCTAGCTCTGTCAATTTCTAAATATTCTGTATATCTTTCTCAAAATGTTGAAGTGTTCACTTGCATTTATTAAAAAATGCTTCTCAGAAAAATGTTTTGCTACTCAAATAACTGGTAGATATGTCAGCCATCAGGTGTGACCTTTCAGTGCCTGCTTCATTTAACCCAGTGCACCTATCCTGGCTGTGGCATTCAAAACAGTAACTATATCTGTTAAGGATCCAAAGCACAAATATGTATTTTCAGTCTACAAAATTCAAGACAGAAATAAAGGTAAATGTACTACAGGTATAGCAACAAAAAGCATCTGACTGGGATACTTTTTTCTAAAAACTTAGATAGGAAAATAAAACAAAAATTAGTACTGATACAAACCTCAGAATACCAAACGAGGCCCAGTTTTTGAAAACTGAGAAATGGATTTAGGTATAAGGATCCATTTGCAGTGATCCTTTTCGTACAGATTAAGTTAGATGTAGTGTAAATGTTGCTTTTACTGCAGACTTGAGAGCTTTTGAGATTTACAGAATTCTTCCCACTGGCAGAAACTGTTTCTTCATTCATCTCAGAAACACATACATTTAAAATTCTGAAGAATTTTAATTAATAAATAAAGATAACTTTTAAAATATTTTGTTTCCCTCCACAATTTCTACACCAACACAAAAACATGAAATGGAATGTCGATTTCTTCTTCAAGGAAGAACACATTATGGGTTGAGATAAAGTAAAAAGAAATAAACCCAAAACCCTGAAGAACGTACTAAAGTTTTATATTTGTTTCATAAGATTAAGTTCCAAATGGTTGGGGGGGGGAGGGGGGGAGTTGGAGGTGGGGGAGCATAAGTAGTAGGAAAAATTCTATGAGCTTTTATTATTTGCTAGTTGGAATTCAGCATCAACTGGAATTTCTTAAAATACTTTACATTTGCAAGAACATGCACGTCAAAGAAATTAGAGCACTACCCACTCTCTGTAATCCTTCCTCACCAGATACACACACAATTTGAGTTATAATAGCCATTTCCTAATTATTCTGTAACTCTGTTTCTATTTAGAGCACTCGGAGAGGCTTTGCTCTTGTGATGAAAAACATATTCTAGCCATCTCATCACATTTACTGAGAGGCACTGCTGCCAAGAACAAGGCATATAAAGCTCTTTCCTATACAGTGAAGAACATTTTTAGGACTCGTATATCAGCCTGCCTGAGGCTATCAAAAAAAGGAAATGAGGAAACACAACAGTAGCCAAAGATAAGAAATTAAGTGAGTCAAGATGATGATAGCGAAGTGATTACTGCTCAGAGAGTCTATGGATGGTGCTTAATCTTAGAGCTTTAGATTAAAAAAACATTTAAACAGCTAAACATTTTCTGAGAAGATGGTGATTCAGTCCTATAAGTACCTCCCACAAAGAGCAGTCCAAGGCACAGAGAGATACATTTGTGAAGCCAAGACACATCTAACATTTGAGAGAACGAAAGGGACTCAGGCGAATAAACTGGGAATTGTTTCCCTGGGATTTAATGTCTCTGAGTGAATAAATATTTGGGTTTGTAAGGGTTTTTTAATATGTTGTTTTGAATTAGTCACTTGTCCCAGAAACCTAGAGAAAATATTTAGCCAGATATCTAATTTTGTTTCCAGACTCCAGTACAAGAGCAAGTCAGGGGTCCCCAAACATTCAAGCGCAGGATGATACAGGGTTTAGGTCTAATCCCCGAGTTTACAAACAAGGTGAAAGGCTACTTATTTACACAGAATGTTTGCAAAAGACAAAGCCAAATGTCAGCACTCCATGCTACATAACTAGGAATCTTAAGAGTTCAGCACAGACAGAGACAGGGGTTGATGTAGCTAATGTCATGGTTTGTCATTACCGGAACAAGTAGTAGAAACGGAAAAATCAGCAAGGGAATTTGTCATGCGTGTGTTTTCCAGGAACACAAGTTATTATGCACAACTGTATATAAGTGTGAGGAATAAGCTCAAAGAGAAAAAAGGCATATACAAGGTAACAAGATGTGGGGGTGTGTGAAGAGAGTGATGGAGCAAAAAAAACGTGAAGTAAGCATGAAATCAGAAAGCATAAGAAAAGGAGAAGTAGACTAAAATAATACATAGCTATATATTTACACACATATAGTATATGCATAAAGTGATGAGCAAAAATCCTACTGGAAAAGAAAGGAGTTTGCACAGACCTCAAAATCACTCATGAAAATTTTCAAGTAGATGTCAAAGATGGAGAAAGCATGACAAATCCCTAGAGGGTTTGTAAGGTGACATAAGAGGGCAGAGCTGACTGTCTTCCCCATATTATTTTTTTATCATCGTAGAAAAAATGAAAAAGAAATGCAGAAGTTGAGAGTGAAAATGAAAAACACGAATGAGAACAAATCCAAAACAAATGGGAATAGGTTTCAAAAGTAGAAATAGACTAAAATACAAAAAGAAATATGAACCCAAATACAGTAATGTGCTAATCTGTTAGTAACAATATAGAAAAGAAAGAAGAAATATTCTGAAGTGTGTGTATATACATATAAACACACATATCATAATATTTGTACAATCACTTCAAAATAGCAACATTGCTTATACAATATATTTGAAAAATAAAACCATAAAAGTAGAAGTATTTCTAAGTAGGGGGTCATTTTTAGTATTAAATATTACTTAGGATACTTGAGCAAGACTTCCCAAAGACTACGTGACAGAGAAACCACAGAAGTCCAAGCAGTCTGATCAAAATTCCTTTCCTTAAAAGAAAACCTAGTAAGAAATACTTTGATTTGAGATTGGTAGTGCTTTCTGCAACAAAGTTTTGCTTGCGGATACATATGAATTTTAAAAAGCTGTAATAATTCACAAGAATGGTTCTGGATTTAGAAGCACACAATTGTGCTCTAAGAAGCAGATATTTGCAGCTAATAATGCTGCCAATACCACTCTTAGTAATGATTTTAAAATGTAAAACTTTATATCACCCTCCACGAGACAAGGATCTCAGTTATTCTAAGAAGAAAAACCTTAAGAGTTTAGAGAGCACAGAAAAAAACTCCTGCTGTGGCAGGATAGCCCACCCTGATAAGAATCCTGTCAGAGAATGCATACAATGCAAGCCATCATGCAGGTTGAAATACTGGCTGCCAGGGTGCTGTATTGGTGTTGAATTATGCTAAAACCAGCCTAGTTCACCAAACTTCAGATACACATCAGCTTTTTGAGGCAGGATATGACAGATAAGCTGGCCTGTGGGCCTGTTAATCTGTGACTACCAGTCCATTGGACTAGCAGTCCAACTTTCATAATTCCTTAAATTTGAACTGTTGACACAGTCTAATGCCACACCTAAACCCTGCTCTGAGAAGGAGTTTAGAAAGCAAGGGAGTTGTTTCTTCACCTAGTGACTCAATGACAAGGCTTTTTAATAACTTTATCTAAGCCTTTCACTCTCCCCTGACACCTGCCCAAAGCACCAAAGTCAGACTGACAAAACACCTGAGATGGAACAAAGTTTGAAAACACTTTTCTGCAAAGATACACCCCGATTTCAAAAAGATCAACCACACTGATCACCACAGGGAAATTCTGTTAGTTGTAAAGGGCTAAATGCCTTTAAAAATAAAAGCAAGAACACAACTCTCCTTGGGAATTTTTTCCTTCACTGGTATGAAGAGCAAGAATATATGAAATAATCAGTGGGATATTTCTGGCCAGAGGTAGATATACACCTCTGCTACAGTCAATTTATACTTCTATAGTCAAGAAAGAATAATTACAGTAAGGTACTAACCTCTTCCTAAAGTCAACAAATAGATTACAAGAGTCATGTAACAGAAGTAAAAATGCCACTAAAAGGCTGAGTGTTGCAGAGGTCTGCATTGCAAACACCCAAATCCAAAGCTAAAGACATGCACAACTGTTTCTTTACACCTTCAGTTCACTGCAGAAAGTCCCACGGACTAATCACCTACATTAAACAGTTTAATTACTTTTCATAGAGCTCATAGCACATGCAATATGGTTAACTCCTATCTCATTCCCTCTGTAGTCAAACCATATTCTTAAAATAAATGAAAAAACACAGTCCTGGCTCTTATTTTCTCCTGGTTTATTTTTATGGTAAAGTCTTTTCTCACTTTTCATCCCTCCTATTATTTTCTCTATCTAATTCAGATTTGTTTTACAAACCATTTGACTTTATACTTCACCTACATGATTAATTCCCCACAGCACAGCTAAAAGCCTAGGCAGAGATAAATAGATGGATATAAGACATCTCTGTTGCTTTGACAGAAAAAAAAAGATTTATTTTGCATATATGTCTATGTGTGAGTGGACTAAAATATGCTGGTTTGGTAGTTTATTAATTTCAGCTTCCAACAACACACATTTTAAAATGGAAGTAGTAATTTCCTGGTCCTAATTTCAGTCTTCAAAAATGGCCAGAAATATCAGCCTATGTGTTCCCTTCCATAATAAATCAATGCAGCTATTTTGGGGATTCCTAGGCAAAGTGTTCACAATGTACATTTAAATTAAAACTTAAATTGCAGAAACATAAGCTGCAGCAATCTTGATAACTCACTGTAGGATAAGGTTCCTAACAGATCAGCAAACATGAGCAGTACAATGAGGAGACCCTGAGGCAACTGGGGACTGAGGCTACTGAGCTGTCACAGCCTGCTCACTGTCACAGTCCACCATGACTTATACTTTCTATTGCCACACAGCCAGGTGGCACCAATGCTCCTGCCCAACCCTCACTATGATAGGATTCTATAGAGAGAGCAGCCGTTTTTGCAATTCCACAATTCACTTAGTGTTACTTTAGAGTTGTGCTTTCTTCTCTCTCAGCATCTTCCCTGTTCTCAGTCAAATAATTTAATATCTAGTTTTAGAAAAGAGCTAAAAATCTATATATACCACAAGAATTTTCCTGTTCAAAAAAACAGCACAGAAATTAAAGAAAAAAATGCTCTATAAAGAAATGTCTGTATTCAGGAAAGGCCAGGGATTTATGTCATAGAACACATAACAGCAAAATGTAGGTAAAAATGTGCAGGGGGTAAGCAGGAAGGTTCAGCAGAGAAAATGTTTGCTGAGTTCAAAAATTCTCCAGAACAATTTGCTACAAAGTAAAATATCATTTAAAGATCTTCTGTTTCCAGATGCTGTTTTCCAGATGCTATAAAGCTATAATTTCCCCAGGTACTCTAGCAAGCTTAGATTATCTTTTTTATTATGCAAAACCTTCCGTCAGTCTCTGTCTTTCATATTTCAAGTTGTAGCACAGAAAGACACATTGAATTGTCACCATGAGTCACCCAAGAGCCTTTCAACTCAATCATTTAATATCACTTTTTCATCCTATGAAACACACAGAGAAAGCAACATGCAAGTTGCAGAAATATTTTACTTCTACCTGCATTTGTCTTACGAGGATTAATATTTTTTCAGAGCTGTATCTGTATTTCGTGGAAGTCATCCTGTAACAACTCTTTCTAAAGAAATGTCCAACTGAAAATAATTTTTTTCCCTTTAACTTTGAAGGCTATTTTCTTTTACTTTATTTACCTGATTTTCAGCACTTCTCAGTGGACAAAATCAAGCTGGGCTGAGCATGTTTCCAGCAATCTTCTGGCTTTCGAGACTGTTTTTTGACAGATGTGAGACTCCTTTGACCTTTTAGCTTTAGAATGTTTCATGATGAATGATTCAAACATTCTTTTCTAACTTTCCTTATACAAATATATCAAAGTTCCTACTTGATGGTGAGAGTTTTATCTACAATGAAAATAAACCATTTGTTCTATTTATTGCTATTTAAACTTTGCTACACTATTCTTCGGGGGAAAAAAGGAAAAGATCAACTATGAACCAGTTGCCACTAGCTACCTATCCACAATACACCTGTACAAAAGCTCTAGCTGTTCCTGACAAAGAGTTTCTAGGAGATTTTTCTAAAACGAGCTAAGAAAAAAAAAAAAAAAAAAAAAAAGCCACACTTTAGGTTAGGAAGTTCGTTCTGCTCTGATTTACACCAGTGGTAGAACTACCATAACATATTATGCAGAACGATGAAGGCATATGTGTTCCTCAGACCCATAGTCCCATGACTCAAACTGAGTCTCTTTTACCAGCTTGTAGGCTCATTAAGAAGGCTTGATTTACATCAGACAACAGTTCCTCGATGACACAGCAAGTCTACTCCAATGATTTTTCTGTGGTGTTCTCTGGAGTGTCATAGTCAGACTTGCATAAATTGCTGGCCCTCCCGGAATATATTTTGAATTTGTTTTGGACTGGACTCCACACAGTTTTGTTTAAAAAAGCCACAGATTCAAGGCAACACAAAATGACAGAATTTACTCTCCTTATTTTTGCCCACTGCCTCAGAGGAAATGGTACATTGGCCAAAGTGTTGGGGTTTCTTCCCCTTAATCAAAAGAGGTGTTCTTTTAAGGTAGTCCAGAAGAGAATAATTTTTCAGATTTTTTTCCTCTACACGTAATCTCACATAGTGCTTCATCTTGCAGTTCACAGATGATCCTCCATTTCCAGAAGCATCATCCTGTGGCCTGTGTACAAGATAAATACTGAAACAGAGACAGTGCTCATGTTATTTCTTCATGGGCTACTGGAAATCAGTTTGATTCTTTACCAAGACTTGGAGAAACAAAAATTGTCTTAAATCATCTTTCATTAATGATAACCCCTGAGGACTATTAAAGTGGTACATAATTGGTGGACTGACTTTGCAATCATCAGCAAAGCAGGAGAAAACACTGAGGCTCCTGTACAGGTTGTCTTTCCTTTTTTCGCTTTAGTGCAGTGCATGAAAGGAGAGGTAGGATAAAGGGTAGTGCTGGTATACAGCATGTCATTTTAGAATCTTTCATCTTCTGTAATGTTTTGTCTATTTTTTTAGTGAATACCCACACATAGTCTGTGACAGGAAAATTTTTAGGTTTTGAAATAGAATACAGAACTGACATGAAGAAACTGGCAGCTTTGACCTATAATGATTCTCACTGTACTAATTGTTAAAATCATAATATTAGCTTCATGAGATTTACTAGTCAATATATTTAATATAATATACTTTTCTGACAGTTGCAGCAAAACCAGCTCCTGCTGGAAGTAGTATGACATTTATAAAGCACGTGTAGAACATGTTGCACATCATGTCCCCAGAGAAAAAGATTAGGTTGAAGGACAGCTCAGGATGGTGAAGTAGTTCAAATTCCCACTCAAAATAGGGCTAAAAAATCAGGTTGCTTAGGCCTTGTCTACAGGTTCTTTGTACCTGCACAGAGTTGGCAGATATTTTTTTCACTTAGGGCTGAAAGTGTCCTCTCTGACAAACCTATTTCACCACTTAAATGACTCTCATTGTAAAATTTAGTCTCATTAAATGATGAAGTAGTGTTTTCTCTGTGCATTACTTACATTGCTAAGGTAACAGAAAAAAAGGAAAGATAACAGAGTAAATGATAGTGAGAAAAAATAAACTGACACACAGAATTATAGGATCGCTTAGGTTGGAAAACACCTTTAACATCATCAAGTCCAACCATAAACCTAACACTGCCAAGGCCACCACTAAACCATGTCCCTAAGCACTACATCTGCACATCTTTTAAATACCACTAAGTTTAGTGTCTCAACCACTTCCCTAGGCAACCTATTCTAATGCTTAATAACCTTTTCAGTGAAGAAATTTTCATAATATCCAATTTAAACCTCACCTGGTGCAATTTGAAGCCATTTCCTATTTTTTGTTACCTGGGAGAAGAGACCAACCCCCACCTGGCTACAACCTCCTTTCAGATAGTTGTAGAGAGTGATGAAGTCTCCCCTGAGCCTCGTCTTCTCCAGGCTAAAAAACCCAGCCCTCTCAGCTGCTCCTCATAAGACTTGAACTCCAGACTCTTCACCAGCTTTGTTATCTTCTCTGGACACACACCAGCACCTCATTGTCTTTCTTGTAGTGAGGGGCCCAAAGCTAATATTGCTAGTGATCAAAATATACTATGTACTTTTGGACTAGTGTGCAGAGCAAAAGTTGTTGCGCCAATGTGCTCTTAATAATAACACGTAATAAAGAATATACACCATACAAATGCCAGTAGAACTGGGTGTCAGCTGCTTCATGAGGAGAAATCACCAGACAGATAACTTGAAATCGCCTGAAGAAAAAAAAGTTTGAGAATTTTAGAAACATTATCAGGAAGTTCCCCTATGAATGATTAGCCTTTTCTCAGCCTTTTTGGTGGGCTGAGGAAAGTCTTTCTTATTCACATTCTTTCAAGCTACAGATAGAAGATTCTTTGAATAGCAATTAAAGGAAAGCTGCTTTCTCTATTCAGTTTCTTTGTTCCACTTCAGACATGAGAAAGACATTGCCTTTTGCATTCCATTTTCTTACAACTGTTCCTTAACATCTTACAGCCTTTTGACTGTCATTTGTTTTATTAAGCAAAGTACCCACATCTTTAGCAATCGTGAATGATCTGGGAAAGACAATCAGCAATATTTTAAAAAACATTGTAAATAATAAAATATATTTTTGAATTAAGGACTGCAAGAGCATTTGGCAGTCATGAGTACCTGCATAAGAAATGGTATACAGAAAATTTCATGGGAGATTTCCCTTTTCAAGGGAAAGAAATACCTCTAACTACACCTATTATCAGAGGAGGCATAGAAAACATTGGTGATAATTCTCTGAAAGCATTGATTCCAAATCCAGCAATAAGTAGTAAATACATTTCTAATATACTAACTACTTACATAGAGAAAAATGTGTTAAGAATCACTCTCATATACTTTTTTTTTTTCTAAACATGCATTATCAATCACTGCTAGAGATAAGTCAATTTCTATTTAGGTTTTGACTTGGTCCAGTTCTCAGAGGAAGATGCAAACCCACGTATTTATGCCATTTATGTCCATGTTGAGCCCACATAACTTAACAAAAAAATGTAGGAAAAAAGTAGAAATCCAGGACATCAAATAAGTATGACAATTAAAACTATAGAAAAATCCCCTCTTGTGTTGAAAAAAAACAAACAAACAAAACACCTCTGAAAGATCCTGCCTCTTACAACCTTTACATTGGAAATAGCTCTGAAGCCTCAGCTGTATAAAGGGTATTGAAAGTTCTTCCATTGGTAATACTGAAAAAAATTTAAACTTCACAGTCCTGGTTACAGCTGCCATTTTATACCTTCGGTGCTTTAGGCCTATTTCATTACATGATGTGCAACACAAGGGACACCACAAAATGTGCCTGGAATTTGATTTGCACTGCTTTCTGTCATTTAGAAATTGAAATAACTAAATGCTTGCATCTCATATTTAGAACTAAAGAACTAAAATGTTTAATATATTTGCTGCTTTTATTACATCTGGATTTACTGGTTGTTATTTTTCTACAGCATAATCCTTCAGATAACACCATCATTCTTTTTCTGTTACTTATCTGCTACGATAGAACTGTTGTGATATTTATTTCTTAGTATATCTCTTAGAGGTACAGTACTTATGTTTCTCTTGACATATGAAAGTCAAGAGAATAATCAAGTGTACAATAAATGTGATGGATCTTTTTAGGTCCTGACTTCTGGCTGATTTAAATTAATAGAGCTCTGCAGCAGTTCATATAACCATAATTTTCAAATTAGTTACTAGATTTCATAAATAATTTCTTAAACATCAAAAATATTTCACAGCCTAAAAATAAGGCTAAAATTCTTGTCTCCTAACAGAATTACACTTGTCAAATCTCATCAGACTCTTGCAGAAGTGCTCAGAGCACAATTCCAACAAGCAGAGTAGGATATTTCTTACAGATGATGGGCCATGCTGCACTTTCCAGTCAGTTTTCTAGCTTCCTGGAAAGTACATGTTTTTTCTTCCATGTTAAATCTCTGTGAAGGTCACCTTCAAAATTAGGATACCGGAAAGCTGAAGGGGGATCTTCCACACAGGACTGCAGAGTCTCCTAAATGTTGGTTTTGGTGTGAATGGGTTCTGTCTGACCATAATTTCTGTTCTACATTTGCTTAATGAAAACACACAAGTTAGAATACACAATTAAGAAGCTATGATTCTCAGTGCCTAAGGAAATTTAACTGTGGTCTAATGGCCAAAATCCTGAGAATAAAAAAAAAGAGAGGCATATGAAAGGCATTTAAACTCTGGCAATCACACCAGATTAGGTGGCTGCAGGTAATAAAATTGTGAGAACAGAGAGGGAAACAGATTATCATATTATTCATAAACCTCAGAGTTCACTCTGATTTACAGGAGCAATTTTCTCCTGAGCACTAGTAATTTTTGAGGAAGTGCTATTAAGTAATTACTCAAAGATATTTTAAGAAAATAAAATATACAGAAGTAACTTAGGACTTTGTTGTTTTTTGGTTTTTTTTTTTTTAATGAAGCGAGAATGTTCTTAAGGAAACATGATAGAACAGTTGTAAATGCTATGTAAACTAAGTCAACTACTTTGAATACTGCTTGGCACTGACTTGCACAGAAGAAAAAGAGATGCAATGACTTTTCAATACATATGAAAATAGTGGGGAAAAATTACAATTATTCATTAAATATTGGTATACTAGGGAAAGTATAAGTTTAATCATTATCAATAAAGAAGATGGATCTACTTGCTTGATTCTTCAGCAGAGAACTTGCAGGTCCTCCATCAGGGTATGGATGTAAGTGCAAAATAAAACTAATGCACTGTACAATTCTATGAGCAAGAAAAGCTCTCTACATTTGAAATTGTACTTTCAAAAACCACAGCTGCGAGTCATTCTGTGTGTGTGTGCGCAGGTGAAAGCCAAGACAAGGAAAAGGCTGATTAGTAACAAGCTTTAAGAACTGTTCAGCATGCAAGTTACACCCAAAACACTATTACTTCCTCTACACTTCTCTGAGTAAAAAGTCAGATTGTAAATCCTAGGTACAAGGAGGTATTGAATGATTCTGCCAATATATAATCAGAGTAGCTAGGCAAAAAATGAATTAACAGTGTAAGGTTATATCTAGGCAATACAAATCTATCCAGATTTCACTCCCATCATTCAAAAGTCAGTCAGGTGAGATTACTAAATTTTACTTCCATTCACACTGTTTATTTTATCGATTTTATTTTTAATTCACCACTGCCTGGTGCAGGAATACCAACATAAACAAGGCAAAGCAAAAGCTTTCTGGAGAGGGGCAGCAGAGAAGTAAGCAGGTTGTCCACTACACAGAGCACCTTTGTCTACTTCAGAGGCATGAAAATGTGTAACAGCATGTGCTTGAAGGAGGTCAAAGAATGATGAAGTTAGCACAAGTAGATGTGAATCTGCTAAGGTTTTGTCTGTTGGAACAGACACTACAGCTGTAATTAGGGCAGGTCTGTTATTTAAGTCTTTGAATTTCCTTGGTAAATGATTTTAAATTAAGTAAACAGAAGACATCAAGATTAGATGATCAATCACATTTGCAACCGTTACGTTGACACCTCTACAAAGCCAAGTGAGCATTTTGTAGATGATCACCTCTCAAGGTTGGACTCAATGATCTTGGAGGTCTTTTCTAATCTTAATGATTCTATGAATCTATGATTCAACTGCAGCAATATCCATCACCCACAGTCACAAAGACAGAACCTGCTTACTGTGCCTATAACATTTACTCAGCACTACCAAAGATGTAGGTTCTTACACAACTCTAAGACTGCCCTACTCAACTGCTTAGTCCCACAAAAAGTTTCTTCCATAGGTAAAGGTGGATTTTGTTCAGAAAGCTTATTTAAATATGCCATATGTGAGCATAAGATTGCATAATGTCCCCCCCACACCTATTTCTGTAAAATTTTCTGTAAAACTGTACCATCACATTTACTGTAAGTTGATTTCTCAGAGACAGGCTCTACCTGCTTATTGCCAGAGGGGTGGGAAAAAGCCAAAACTGACTGCGACTATATTACTTCCCCACCACCATAGGTATTACAGCTTCACATGAGACTCTTAACAGACCGTCCATCTAATTTTTTTAAATATGTTGTTGCTATTCTCCCTATTGCATTTAAACAACCAAAACCACTTAATATACAATTGTTTCCATCTATATTAAAAGAAAATAGAATGTGCCTAGGAATCAACATCTGAACTAATCAGATGAGACTATTCCTTCACAAAACAGTGTGTTAAATTCTCTCTTCCCCTTTTGGTCTAAACGAGAAGCTCCAAGGATGCCATGGACAACATGAAGTGGTGCATTTCCATCAGGGCTGAGAGGAGGTGTGTACACAGAGGACTACTTGTGTGTACACAGAGGACTACTTGTATTGTCTGAGATGTTATACTCACTCAATACAGGTCAGAGAAACCACCACGGCTGGCAAGAATCAAGAGGAGAAGAGAAGAAACAGAGTTTACTGCTCTGCACACACACAGTTGACTCAAGATAAAGTTGAAGCATTGCTGCTGATGGTGTTACTGTTTCTTTCACTTCTGCACTACAACGAATAAATAGTTAACGAGAAAGCTACCTAGTTTGACTCACAAGGACAGAGATTGAGTTAATTTTTTCCTGTGTTTCTTTACAAAACACAGTAGGAATGAGAACTTTACGATTTCTATATCTCAATTTAGCCATTAATGGAATTTAATATATATTGAAACATAAGGGGGGGGGGAGCAATAAAAAAAATCAACCACACAAACAAAACAAAACAAAACAAACAAACAAAAACCCCCCCAAAAACCAAAAAAAACAAACAAAAAACCAAACAAACAAACAAAAAAAACACCCAATAGCCCACAGAGAAACTGAGATCAACATTAATGAATTTACAGAATGCAACATGGTACCCAATTCAAAACTCATTTCTTCATGCAGTCTAATTAGGTAAACTCAGCTTTGCAATTCACAGCTAATGAGTTATAGCTAGTAATGGCTTGTTAACTCAGGTGCCAGATCAGGGAATTCAGGTGGACTGCAAGTGGACCTTCACTGACTTGTACCCAGTTACCTCCAACAGCTCTCCAACTTCTGGCCTGGAGGCAGAACAACTGCAGCTACAGCTGCTCTCACTGAGGGGTATTATCTGTGTGCCGTAGAACAAATGATTTCTTCTTACATTAAAGCAGAGAGCCTGATGCAATGAGGTTATTCAAAACACAAATTTAATGCAGGCAAAACAGTATGATTTCCCTGAACACCGTATCTAAGCTTACCGATGTCTTCCATTCCACTTTTTCAATTTGTCTCATGGGTTTGAATGCTTAAATCTGCCCCTACTAGGAAGTTCCTAAGTAAAGCTAGCAATTAGATGGTCAGTTAAAGAAAGTAACATAACAAGTAAAATACAATTTCTTTGAAAGTAGAAAAAGAGGTTGTAGAATCGCAAAATGGTTTGGGTGTGAAGGGACCTTTAAAGATCCTCTAGTCCAACCACTCTGCCATGGGCAGGGACACACATGTTCACTAGACCAAGTTACTCAGAGTCCCATCCAACCTGGCCTTGAACACTTCCAAGAATGGAGCATTCACAGCTTCTCCGGGCAACCTGTTCCAGTATCTTACCATGCTGTTCATAAAGAATTACTTCCCTATAGCCAATCTAAACCTCTCCTCTTTTAGTTTACACCTGCTGCCCTTGTCATGTCACTACAGGCCCTGGTAAAAAGTCTTGCTACATCTTTCCTATAAGCCCTCTTTAATGATTAAAAGGATGCAATAAGATCTCTTCCTCAGGCCAAACAAAACCCATCTCTCCCAGCCTTTGTCCACAGGAGAAGTGTTCCAGCACTCTGATCATTTTGTGGTCCTCCTCTGGACCCACTCTAACAGGTTCATACCTTTCTTGTACTGGAGGCCCAAGAGCTGGTCACAGTTCTCCAGGTAGGGTGTCAGAAGAGTAAAGGGTCAGAATTGCCTCCCTCGACCTGCTGGTCACATTTATCTTGGTGCAGTTCAGGGTGCAGTTCAGGGTGCAGTTGGCTTTCTGGGCTGTAAACACACATTACTGGGCCATGTCCAGTTTTTCATCCACCAATATTCCCTTCTCCACAGGGCTGCTCTCATTCCATTCATCAACCGGTCTCTATTTATATTGGGGATTTCACTGACCCAGGTACATGACCTTGTACTTGGCCTTGTTGAACTTCATGAGTTTTTCATATTATCCCACCTCTCCAGCCTGTAAACTTGCCTCTGGATGTCATCCCCTCCCTCCAGCATATCATCCCTTCCCTCCAGCATATCAGCTGCTCTGCTTAGCTTGGGGTTGGGTTGTGTGTTCATGTTCTGCAAAATATATAAGGTACGCTAAACATTGCTTTTGTACCTGTGTGGGTCCAAATTGGTCAGGCTGTATCTTCAGTAGGTGCAAGCAGGCTATTTTATAAGCTTACAGGTATAGATACAATTAAGAGAACTGCAGACTAAGCCTATGCGTCAGGCCTTGGAAGCAGTTATGCATGCATTGTCAACCTTAATTTAATGTCCTAGGGAAATAAGAGAAGGTTGATTGTTCTCCTGTATGAACAGCACAGGTAGCTCATTAATGGAGCTGTGCTGCCTGTTTTGTCACTCTGCTCACAGTGCCTTAGGCAACAGAGACAAGAATAAAACTTAAGAAAAACAAACAATTCACAGAACCTGCCAAAACCTGTTACTGTGACTTGTGCAGGTCTGCACCCATCACTATCAACTATCAGAGCTCACAAAGGCCAGTAAGTTGGCAGGTATCTCACCCTGGTGGGCAGTCAAGTGCATCAAAATCTTTCTGATGCCTCACAACGCAGATGACCCTGACAGCAGAAAAAGAGAAATTGGACAACTAATGGTAAAGGAAGTAAAACAAGACCAGATGTAGAACAGTGGTTGAAATTGAATGGATACTTCTCAAATCTTAATTCTTATGTTTCCCACACAGACACATTTATTAAATTTAAACTGTGGGAAAAATCCATGCCACTGCATTGCTAGCAGCTGCTGTTAAGCTACTGCACCAAGTCTATAATCATAATCCATCAAGTAATGTAACATAATTTATTGCATGCTCAGTGCTTAGTGTTGCTACTTTTACTTCTAGAAATAGCTTTGGCTCATTTGGGCAATATGTTCTACTTTTGATTAAAATAACTGCTTAGGATCTGATCAATGCGAAAGTTTGAAGAGATAGCAATTGCTAACCTGGGTTGCTCATCAAAAGCTTACATTCAGAAAAAAAGTTCATTAATTGAATGAAAAGCTTTTTGCTCTGTGAAGAGCTCTGATACAAAACACTGTGATTAGCCATGACCATCATTCTATAGTGCAAAGACCGAAAGATAACCTGCTAAGATAGAAGAATTTTAATTACAACAAACTCAGCTATAAGGTATGTGTTTCTTGTATTCTCATCCAGAATAGATGGAAAGAGCAAGTACTGTAAACAGGGACAAAACTGTCATAATAAAACTTCCTCAGAACTTTGAAGGCCATCATTTTGTAAATTACTGCTGCTCAGAAGCAGGGCACCCCCTGACACTAATTATTTCATATTATTGTTCACTGATACACTTGGAAGATGATTAGACCTTTTAATCAATTTGGTAATCAGTAGGATTAATTTCTCTCTTGCCCTGTGAACTGCCTTTGTAGAAATATTAGTGACTGCCTGTGGGAGGGGCCTTCTGCTCTCATATGAAAAACTCAGGTTAGAGGGTAGCAGTTGAGGTAGAATAGTACAGCTACGTGTAATTTCATAATAATTAGAGATGATAATTACAACACCATTATTGTGCTGTTCTATAAATTTCCGCATAGCTTAAAGTGATTGCAGATAAAATCTGTTTAGATATTCTTATGGAAGTAACTGTATTCATTTAAAGATTTTAATGTGAGCGGTTCAAGAATTTAAATACATGCAAGCTTTTTCAGCATTCATTCTATACTCACAAAGAAGTTGTAAAAGAACCTTTATCTGGAGCTTAGAGAATAGCATCACATCTGTCAGTTATAAGCAGACCGTCCTTTTAAAAAGTGTGAATAAAACCATGAGGAAAGTAAACTTCTAAATGTGCTGTGGCAAAGAATACTTCCTTTTATTTCTTTATGTTCGGATCTGAGAGTGTTTGTGTTACATATATATAATTTAACTTATGATAAGACCATAGAGCAAGTATATACTGCAGCTAAATTAAGGTAAGAATTTAATTTGAATTTTAACACCATTTACACACAAAAAAATACAACATATCAAGAAAATCATCTGAGTTATGGGGTCAATTGCTGAATTTTAGTTTGTATGTTTTGGTTGGAATTATACAATCTTTAAGATCCCTGCCAATCCAAAACATTCTATGATTCTAAGATTATTTTTTAAAAATGGCGATAACTTGCTCAGTATTTCCTGCACAATACTCTGACCTCTCTTACCTGTGTTAACCCCATTAAGTGAAACCTATTAACTGCATTAGTTAGGGTACAAACTTCCAAAGGTTTAAGTAAGATGAGAGTATTGATTTCTAATTTTTCCACTAAGTGTTCACTGAAAAAAAAGGTTAACCATGTTTAAAGAAATAAATGGCAGGGCAAGTCCTTAAATGACAAGAAGGTAACATATGCTTTCCTATAGGAGGAATCTCAACAAGGAGAAATTGCTGAGTGAAAAAGTGAAAAATACTTACAAAGGAAGCTCAGTGTCGTGTTCCTTTTCTTACAATGGCTGAAAATATATCCCATGGAAACAGGTACAGCTTAGCCTGCCTCAAAGACAACACTTGATTTGGGGCATATGAACAGAAAAGCTAGAAAAGTAATAAGAAAGGAACCACTGTCTGGCTTACTGCCATACATGTCAACGATTGTTCAGAAACCATCAGCTGCAAGAAAAAGAATTCCATAGCCAGTTCATCATAAGGAAGAGCTACAAGAGAACGGAGTGTATTTTAAAGATTCGCTTGGCCAGGATCATGTTTTAATTAAAGTAAAAAAGAGAGACCATAGCAACATCCAGCACTCCTTAGCTACCACACAGCTCAGAGGAATTACTAAATGTGCAAATCAATATCTGTCTGCCTTCACAGAACAATGCAGGTGGTTTGACAGAGAGTTAAAGTGCTTTCTGTAATGAGCTCAGCAGAGCCATTGACACTTTAATTTGAGTTAAAGCTAATTCAGGACTTCTGACCAGAAACTTTGCAGCAATGAAGAAAAAGAAATATTGTTCATCTCTCCTTTCAATAAGGAGGAGGTGGAAAATTTTCCTTATCAGCCTTATTACCCCCCAACTTCTCCAACAAAATCTGGGAGCAGAACTAACCTCATACTGAATACATGCTTTTTTTCCATACTCATCTCTGGAAATCTGACATAATCAAAATGTATTGGATTATTGAGAAAAATCTGTAATTCATATGCTATGACCCCAGTGCATCCATGGATCTTGCTGATCAAGCATCTATGTGCCCTGTGGACTCACAACAAGATTCCAGATCAGCTGGATTCATTGTCCAGTCACGTTTAGTGCTCTGTTGCAGAGGTGGTTGTATCAGACAAATGCACTATGCTAATTCCCATTAAAAGGTACAGATAGGAGGCAAAATCACACAATAAAAGTAGGAAAATCTCTTTCTGAATAGCTTCTTCTATGATCCTTGTGCGTCTTTTCTACCTCAAAATATTCTGTGAAAGTTAAAGGTTCTGTGAAGGCTACCCAAGCCATGAACTCAGAGTTTGTTCAGGAGTCCCTGAGAACTTCAACACAATTTCTGATTTAATCTGCCCCTACATGTTTTCAGGTTACTACTGTAAATTGGATATAGCCTCCTAAACCACAGTGTTTAGAAAAATCAAAAAAGCTAGGGCTTCAAAAGAATGAGAAAAAGAATAAGATACCATAGCCACTGTCTTTAGAGCAAAGTTGCTCAGTTCAAAAACCTTACTATTTTCCATTGCAAAAAATAAGAGGTACCTTACTTTGCACTTACCTTTAAATGTAGTACATGTCACAGCCAATATAAACATAAACCACCAACAACATAACACAAATTTAAATAAAACCCCAACTTTTTCCCCTAAGAATGAAGAGAAAGCAAGACACTTGAAATGTGCCTGGATAACTGGAGCTGAAGGCAGTACAGGATTTGGTTAAGATTAAACATGGCATTTGCTGTCAATATTGACACGTCAGTGCTTCAGACTCTGCATGTTCTTAAGCTAGAGAGAACACTGTTTACCAAAGTTACTGGCAATTATAGCTTCAACACAGTGAATCATCACTAAATATCTGAGGTTGGAAGACACTGCTGAAAATCATTGGGTCCAGACTTCCTGCTCTAGCAGGGCCCCCTACAGCCGGTTGTCCAGGACCATATCGAGATGCCTTTTGAATATCTCCAAGGAGGGAAACTGCGCAAAGTCCCCAGGTAGCCTGTGCCAGTCACCACTCACCCTCACACTAAACAATGGACCTGCAACCACACAGACAAACGGCACTTCCTTGTCCCACCATGTACAGCTGTGGCTGACAGTTGAAAAAAATAACACCCTTTAAGATGTATTATTTACTTGAAATAGTCCGAGTTATTACAAGACCCTGTTCACCCAGTTTAACCACGTTACCACCACATAGAACATGTAATCCTTAGGAAGGCATCAGTGGGCATGTAGTTAACGGTGTCATTGACCTGTGCCATTCTGTTGCATGCTTCCATATTGCCCCTTCACTTCTTTTAGTTCTTATTTGTACTCTTCAGACTTTTCCGTGTGAGTCACTTGGATACATTGACGGTTTTCAGTACTGATCTTTGACATGAAAGTCAAATCTCACCAAATTCAGCCTTATAAAACTCTGGCATATGTTAATGGCTTATCAGTTAGTAGTTGAAAAGTTTGATGTTTATTCTTTCCTCTGTTATTATCTATTAGTTAGATTTTTGTTATCTGTATACTTATCACTTTCCTGGTTACTTGTTATTCCTTTTATACTCCATAGTCCTTAACCAGATAACTTAATGAAGCAAATATTTTCGTGTTCCAAATATCATTACAGATTCAATCAGAATGCACCTGGCTTAAGAACAATTTCCCCAACTTTCCATCTGCAGTGACAGAAGAGACAAGTGGCCCATGAGAATTGTAGTCAAAAAAATCCCAAGTGTAGTCATAAAGTAACCAAAGTCAGAAAGTACAGTTTTAGATTAGCAAACAGAATGGAAAGAAGGGTAAGATGATTGAAAGCTGAGCTAACCTACAATGTAATTTCAGCCACAGTACTCTTCATAACACCACTGTATTGCTGAATTGTAACTGAATTATGTTTATTTTGATGAATCAAGGGGAAAAGTGTCAAACAGCTCTAAAACCAGGAAACAAATTCTACTCAATGTTAGAAAAATGTGATAAGCAATGAGAAAACAGCAAACCCATTTTTGTAGAAGTAAGAAATACGTAGTTCAGCAATTACCATGCAATAGCTTGAAAGGAATTTGAATTACTAGACAGCAGAGTTGCTAAAAATTGCAAATCAACTTCTCATTTTCCCAAAATAGATAGATGAAATTTGTCTAAATTTTATGCATATTTGTTTTAGATGAGATCCCAAAAGCATTTTAATCATTATCCATTTACGATAAAATTACACTCTTGTGTAAAATATACCCATTTCCAACACACCATTGCTCTCATTAACACCTGACTATGAAACACTTTCATCACCAAATTGTTAGAGACATAACAATTTTCTGTCATCTTCTTTTATAGGGTCAAAAAAACACTTTCTGGTAAACATATGGGGAGTTCTTCTTTGTTCAGAGGAAAACAGTACTGCTTTTCTGTGAACACTCTACCAGATACAGAATTAACGTGGGAGGAAATGATTTACAGATACCATGTTAAGGTACCAGCTCACATGTTCACATACCAGTTCATATCTGTCAGAACTGATAAACGGCTAATTTCTAGTTCTTTTGTGTGATTTTGACACTATTTCTCCTTTTTTTCCATTCTATTCTATCCAACTTGATAGATGACTAAAATTTTCTGCAACTGTAGGTGATATAGGTTCTCTGTAAAGGTTAAGAAAAACAGATTTACTGGTCAGCTTGAAAAGCAAAATATGAAAACTATCACACTAATCCTAAGAAATTAAAAAAATATTTTGTGTTTTACAAATGTGTGAAGTTACAGGTATGTGGACTTCCTCAGCTACTTGGAGCTTTAACAGGGTAAAAGTCGCTACTTCTCATTGTCTACTAAAACACTTTTAAAGAATGTGATACTTAGTAAATTTTTTTTCTTCTTTGTGAAATCCTCAAGGGGGAAAAAAATTTTGAAAACATATGAAGAACATCCAGCCTACTGTTACTCTCCCTTAGCTGAACAGTGATTTCAAAAGTTACTTTACATTCCAATAATTTTAACTTGGCTGTTGAAGAGAGGATAAGAGCAAGAAATCAGAGTAAATTAAGAGCATGCTCTTATTTCTCCCTACTTCTGTTGATTTATAGCCTTCCTTCAGCCAACATCAGTGTGCCAAAAATTACCATTTCGAAGAGCCCATTGGCCAGGAGTCCATAACATACAAGCTGATAAAGAGAACCAAGTTCACAAACCAGCTCCAACTCCTTCCAGATGTTTGTGTAATTTTTAGAAAATTATTCCAAATGCTTCTCCAAATTTAAGTCAATTAATCATTTCTGTATGAGCATAGGAACTATTGTGATAGCAAAGAGGCCTTATGCCAAAGAAAAGCTAGGATTCAAACAGAGAAAATCACAGCTCTTGAAAAGGTAATTACCAGCTAGTAGCACTTCCCTTCTATTAATATCCAGAAAAGCTTCAGTTTCCCAGAAGTCTCATACAATTGCATATTCTATATGCTCAGTATTGATTTCAACTGCTCTGAAATCAAACACTCCTAACAACAATACTTTCAGCTCATCATAAAAATGAAACATCTCAAAACAGAAGAACATGATAGTACTAATAAAGAAGAGAAAAACAGATGAGTTATGCATGGAAATCTGTCTTTTTTCTCCATAATATTCTCTGAAAGACCAACTCTTAAAAATTCTTAAAATAATAAAACTCCTTCGTAAACTGAGAAAAGAGAGAATAGGTTCCAAGCAAAGGAGATTATGTATGTAAAAGTGCAGTTTTCAGTGGATATTGATCATGGGATTTGCATAATTTGAATAAATTTTTATTTATTTATTTTCATTACTGCTTTACATTTTTTAAAATAATTTTGTATATTATACTTTGTAAATACATAAGCCAAATTATATTACTGATATATTGTGGCTATTCCTAATCTCATGTGCAAATCACCAGCTTTTTATTTTCAGGGGGGCTTTTTTTTTGAATAAATATTTTCCGTTACAACTTGAAGACTTCTAGGACTTTTTTTCTTCTAGATGTTTATTTCCTGAAATCCCTCTCTAAATGACCTTCACTAGAATTTAAAAATTAAAAATGGCAAACCTGTAGTAGAAAATCTATTTATTGAGATGGGCCTAAAGTCATAAATTCCTCAAATAATTTCCTCAAATTTCAAAAAAATACCAAAAGGTCTAGTTTCAGGTGTACTGCTGTAGATGTTCCTCTCCATGCTGCCGTGACAGTGTGCCTATTTGCTTACAGTGAAGGGCCAATCCTTTGTTTTCAGATATTTAATTTAATGCAGCATTCAATAATAAGATTGTCAAAGAAATTATTGAAAAGGTATCACAGCAGTCAAACTATGAAAAAAAAATCAGCTAATTTCCCCACAGTAACCATACTTTTTAATACCAGTACTTCTTTGCATGTCAAAGAAAAATCAAACCACTTCTCTTACAAGCTTTCTACTTTTGTGGTTTCTTCCAAATTTCCAAAATTTCCTTCAGTTTTTCTTAAAAACTAAAACTTGAGAGCCTCTATCCCCAGTTTGTAATCAATGCAACTACATACCTACCATCTCCCACTCTAAACTTCAAGGTTGTAATTTAATCAGGTTTATAGGCATCTAAACTTATCTGACTCTTAAAGGAAACTTTGAGTCACTATCTGGCATTCTGATTTACCTGAAAAACTAAGACACATTCAATTTTTACTAAAATTACTTGCCTTAATACACCATGGCTTCCTCTAGGATTTTCAGATTACAGCATCTAAAATCCCTACTTTTAAAACTAACCCAGGAAAGCATATAATAAAATCTCATGTTATCTCTTGCATAATATTTACTATTAGTATTTAGAAGCTCCAAACAGGAATGACAGCTGTGCACAAAAGACAATCTGTTTTCCAAACAGCTGAAAACACATATTTTTAATTTAATCAAATTTGTTATTTTAAACTGTTGGCACAGAGCATTGAGACTGTCACAAAAGCCAGAAATAAAACATCCCAGTAGGAGAAGAAAATCAAAAGGAAGAAGCAAGAGAGCCTGAAGGAGTATTCACTAGAAATTGCACCCTTCCTGTCACACTGTATTTTAACAGATGAAGGAGAGAGGAGGATAAGACTGCTGAGAAATGGGAAGGCAGCTACAGTTTGTCCTGAAATGGATCAGGCTCCTAATCTGATTCTCCAATATACACTTCCAAGTTCAAAGAGGACTTCACCCTTACAGATTGGAATGGGCTCTTCCAGTTTGTTCCTGTCAGCTTATGCCCACTCTTCAGTTTTTTAAGGATCAGCGGCTTGGTTGCAGGGAAAGGAGTGTGGAGTTACTACCAAGGCAGACTAATTTCTTAGGTGACCTGGACAGCTTATAGAAACTGGTCTTGGGGACACAACAGTTAAGATACCCATGCACACATCACCATGCTCTGTTTTAAATACTGGGTTACAGCACATTTTGAGTAAGTGATCCTGTTCACTGGCTTACTGTGCATGGGTTTCTGAGACACCCTCTGTGATGAGCTGTCATTTCAAACAAAGTCCTCAAGCAGTATCTCAAAGATTGTTGTATTTTTTTATATGAGCATAACCCCCTATTATAGTTCTATGAATGATAGTTCAATTTTGTATGCAATGACTTGACTTTCATCTTCAAAGTTACTTCTAAGAAACAAAGTCAGAAGCAGAGATTTGACACTGTACGAGCAGCAGCTGTAGACATGGTAATATGCCTCCCACAATGGCATGAATAATTGAAATTGCCCCATGACACATCATGTGCCACTTGACTTCAGGCAACCAGTTCCTTGATTATCAAATCATGATAATCAGTGCAAGACCCATTCTTTTGCCTGGTGCAGTTTTACATCCTTTCAGACTCTTCTACTGATGCATAAAAAGATCAGAGATATAAAGAAAATACATCCTTTGAGACATGGCCACTGCTGGCTCTGGTACTGCTATGAGATAAGCACAACTCATTTGAAAAGAATGAACCTTAGGAAGTAATGATAAATGCATGATATCCAAAAGAAAAACTCAGTACAATCTTTTTCACACATTTATACACATGCAGAAACTTTCCAATATTTAAAAAATAAAATGCTACACCAATAATAATTTCCAGTGAGCAGAAAAAAATTTAAAGTCTAAATTCCATCTCTGCTGTTATGAGACTATAAAACAATCAGAGCAAGTTTAATTTTCCCCCCTTTTTGCTTGTTTATTTCTGTGTTGCATCTATTTTATTGTTTCTACAAGAAAAAGAAAAGAAAGGCAGTAGGACTCATACCCAAATAACCCTTAGGCGTCAAAGCTTTCATAAGGTAGCTTAGTATATATTGGTTATTCAGTAAAAATGGCAAATTTGACAAGAACTGAAAGGCATTTGAGAAAAAAAACTCAAAAACCTACAAAGATAATTTCAATTTTGAACATAGTTTTCTGTCTATATCTGGTAATAACTGGCATGTTTCTCATTTCAGACATTGCAGAATAATAATTACACATGGAAGGGAGATAACCTTAGACAGGCATCTGTGAAAGACAGAAAATCCTTAGAAAACACCATTAGCAAAATTAGTTTTAAGCTAGTAACAACCAACACAAGTTTCAAATATCTCCCATAGTTCCTATAAAATAGTCTCTTGGTTGAATATTGTTTATGTCTTAAAAACAAAGGACACATTTTCAATAATCTTGAACTTGTGTTTAACTACTATTCACCTATTTTTCTCGCTGTACGCTTAAGAGTAAGAATATCTTGCTTGCCAAAACAGTTTCTAAAACTGTTCGGCTTCATATGAGCACACATCTACAGGTCTTGTATTTCAGTAATAAATTGAAGCTTTATGGTAAAATTATGAAAATTTTCTTTTACTAATGAATTATTTATATAAATAATGTATTACATTTTTATTAGGAAACATTTTTGTCTCCCTATAGACCAGATGGCTCAGCCAGCTTTGGGAGAAAACACATGCAAGTCATGTTTGCAAAGATAGAGTATAACATGTTCCATATCAAAAATAAAACCTAAAGTAGTCAGGTATAAAAGGTTTTTTCTGTGCAGACTTGACTTACCTGACATACTTTCTTCCACTCTTGTCTCCTCGTGAACCTCAAACAACAATGAAATTCCTCCTTTCACCCTCTCCTCCACAGACATAATCATTGTCTTTCTTGTGGTGAACAAAAAAACCCAGAAAATTCTCCCTTGAACTTAAGGACCGTAAGAATGGCCATATGAGGAGACCAAAAGTTTTCCTTTGCCAATATTCCTTCTTAGATGCTAACCAAAATAGCTGCTTATAGAATAGTAGAATAGTTCAAGAAGTCTATTTTCATTTTGGTAAAGGAATTATCCCTATATCGATAATGGGTATTTTCCATCATTCTAATGAGTTCACATAACAGTGAAAAGCTAATATTTTTCCAAGAAGAACAATCTTTTTTAGAACTTAATTTTTATTAGATCTTGACTTTTAAAAGGTATACCTATCAGCTGTGTCTTCTTATAATATTTACAGTAGCATAGGCCGTTAATAGTGAATATAATCCGTACCCTGCCAAGAAGATAACAGATTAGCAATTAGATAAGAGGAAAATTGAAACATTCCAACACGCAAGGAATGATGACAATTCAGAGGATCATCCAAACTATTTCATGGAAAAAGTCTTCCAAGAAGTTAATTGTGTGACATACTAAACTGTATCACTTAGAAATACCTTAGAAACATTAGATATTGTAACTAAGAAGGTATTTCATTTATATGTTGGTAAATCAGCCTTTGAAATCCTTTCATTCTCTGTAGGGTGGTCATACAGAGTAGGAAACACAAAGGATGAGAACATAAGGAACATATCCAATAATTCATATCAAAACAAGATAATAAAAATTTCATTTTTCTTCCCTGCTCCATTACAATCAGCAGATGGAAAACTATCAGCATGACAAAATATGAAACATTTACAACCGACCTTCACTTCCCAAGGTTTCAGTATAACCTGTCTGATGACACTGCTCTGCAGACATTTTAGAGATATTAGGTAATTTTGAGAAACACTGTTGGAAGCAATGCAAAACCTGACCCAAGTTATTATTTGTAAAGCACCACTGTTTTATTCAGAGTACAAAGAGTTAGGAAACCATCAAAATGGCAAGTGTTCTGGGATAGACATAGTTTTGTAACCTTTCTTTGTAACTACAATAATAGAAATTTCCTTTCCTCAGGGATATATGAAGCAATGAATTATAACTTTTGTTTTTTTTAATCATATAAACCCAGTGACTTATTAGGGCACCACAGGCACTTGCTGTTCTGTTTTTCACATATAGCTATTACATAGTTGTTTTTCTTCCTGGGGCTGTTGAAAAAATTTCCCTGCTCTGCCAGATTAAACACATATTCAACAGAAGAAACAATAGGAAAGACTGCAAGCACATCCCAATTTTGGGAGTGGGGGTGGTGTTTGGATTTTTGGGGTTTTTTGGGGGTGGGGGGTTTTTTTTGGGGTGGGGGGGTGTTTTGGGGTTTTTTTAATATGATAATAAAAATGTTTACCTTTATCTATTTTGCACCCAAGTAGACTCCCTGAGGCCATTCTTAAGGCTTTACAGAAAGAAGGCAATAGTCTGCAGAATCTTAATATCTACAGAAGTTGTAGTACACTCCAAAATCTTCAATTAGTACCCATTTTGACTAAACCCTTATTCAAAACACTGGTGACTTTCAAGTCAAACAGGCAAACCCCTTTCTCTTCCACAAACCAAGATAAATGCATTATCCCTTAAGTTTAGGGATGAGATGAGAAAGCAAGCAAGAATAGAGGGAACTGTATTTAAATTTTAAAGACTGAATGAACCTTTAAAACAAGGTCCACGTAACTCCAGCTGTATCAAAGTTTGAATTCATTTGAATCAGATCTGAGTTCTTGTGATCCATCTTTTACCATCAGCTTCTGTAACCCCATACTTTGAACTTAATTCCTTCTTGACAGAATCACATGACTCAGGATCTACCGCTCTGAAGGCATATTCATTTTTTCTTACTTTACTCCTTTTAGCTATCTTTATTTGAATTTTCCACCTCTATCTCTCCTTAGTGAATGCTTTTTTAACCAGCAGTCAGCATATGAGAAAAACCCTTTTCTTCTAAGAGGGAGAATAGAACATAGGAGCCACATACATACATATATATGTGTGTATATACACAAACATAGCACTGTGTATGTGCATATATACATATAAACTGCGCTGTGAATTACAAGCTGTTTGATTATGAACACAAAAAATTTGCAAAATCTTACTGAGGGAAGAGTAGGTTCTCCACAGAATGAGCATGCATTATACTTTTGTCAGTCTCAGTAGTCAGCTATTTTCCTATCAAAATACAAAAATTAATAATAATTTGCAAAGTTTGTATCTCCTTTGCATTCTGATCTGCAGTTAAACAATTATCAGTTACAGAATCCAGCTAAGCTTTTAAATAAAAAAAGGTCCCAACTAAGTGCTCAAGCTCCAATTCTGCAATCTTCAACACCAGATTCATGAACTCTCATAGCATAAATCTTACCCATGTCAGACAAAAAAACACATTACATTTCTAATCATCAGGAGTGGACAACACTCTTACGGTCACCTCAATTTTTTACATCATCTGTGTTCATAGCAGAGTAATAAGCAAATCCCCACCCAGTAAGAACAGCGCCAGTATAAAGTTAATTTGTTGGTATTTTTGGAGGAGTTTGAAACAGCAGCATATGGTTATATGAGATCAGAGTTTTATATAATTTCATTGAGTAAGGACTAGGAAATCTGCAGGTGCTGTATAATCAACCTACAGTCTCACAGTCTTGTAATTTACTTCTCCCTGCCCAGAAGCTGAGCCAAACTGAACTTATGTGAGCTATCAAAAATAGAGACCTAGGTTAAAGAAAATAAATTTTTTTTCTCTCTTGTGATTTTTTTAGTACTGTATGAGCCATGACTAGTTTGAATAACAACTCTTAGAAAGTAGGAAATTCTTAGGTAACTTCTCTGCAGGCATTATGCTGTTAAACAATTTGTGTAATAATGTGATTTCTCCTACAATAGTGACAAAATTTATGTGACTTCTTTCTGAAGAAGGTGGAAGTGTAGCCACTAAAAATCAGACTGAAAGTCTAGAAGAGAGAATATACAAATAGACCCAACCCTTGATACAACAGATGGCTGTATAAATGGTACACTACTTAGGGGTTTTTTTCCAAAATTAAGGACTTTCCATTTTAGTTCAAGTATGACAACATTATGTAAGGTCTGTTAGTGAACTGATCTGGGCTGCTTTCATGAAAATCAGCAATTTAAAAAATAGCTTCTGTTCATTTAAGGTTACAAATTAGACGTATAAGGCAGCACTTCATCCACCACTGAAGTGCAGCCATCTGTTTTATACAAGGAATTTATACAGAACAACTCAAAAAATTAAGAAAATATAGGAAACTGAGAAGAAAAATACAGACAACTTGAACAGAAAGTTGAGAACAGCACCTCTCAAGCAGTCAAGAACTCTAATTCCCACAGCCCAAAGGCCAATAAATACAAACCTTCGACCCTAAAAACTAGGTACACAAGTCCATGAGACAACTGAATACATCACTGTATTTTTAAAGCTGTTGAGTACTGTTGTTTTTTCAAGAGTGTATATGTCAGTTCATAAATATGAACTTAACAAGTTAACTTTGTTTCCTCCTCTCTAAAGCTACAACCTTAGTCTTCACTGGAGTTTACAGGTGCCTATGGTAAGTGCCTACCATTTAGTGGTCCACAAAATTTTGTTGTTTATAGTGAACAACACCTCCAGGTGGTCTGTCATGGATCTTCTATGTTGACAGTCATTACAGCAGCATTGAACTTTTGACAGTTCATAGAGCAGACAATGCATTTTGTGAAAACTAAGGTAGAAGACTTACTTTTTATGCCATTGTCTGAGAAAATAGGGTACTATTTTCCATATATATTCCACCTAAAAAGAAATTTTGCTTCCCTTCTTTAGCAATATTAAACAACTTCTGAGTAGCTTGTCTCAGAAACAAATGCTTAGTGTAAAGCCTGATTTACATATATCGGAGTATATCAAATATTTTTATGAGAAGCTAGGACATAGTTTTAATAACATATTAAAAATTAGAGCACCAAAGAAAGACAGTGGTTCTTTAATTACACCTTGGAACTGTATAGATGTAAGTGTACTGTGTGCATGTCAAACCAATTCTTTCTTTAGATCCCACCATAAAAGAAGAGCAGTTCACAACTGCTGATACAAACTCATATATGTGTGACTCTGTTTCTAGAACCTCTACACATCAAGTAGAAATCAACCTAGAACTGTAGAAAAATGGTAAAATTTAAAAATAAAGGTTGTTTTTTCAAGAATTAAAAATAGGACGCTCAGAAAATTCAGTGCTAGCATCAATTTCTGAATGATGGCAAAGCATAACTCTGCAGAGAACATATGATGATGATGTAACATCAAGAAAGTCAAAGTACTTGAATGTACATAATGAAAAGCTGACAACCAAGCATATTGACCTATAGTGGAACCGAAGCCTCTGAGGTAACTACAGACCAAGAAGGCCACCATTTTTGAGTCTGAAGTTGTATTTACGGTGTTTTGCAGACATATCCTCATATCCTGGCTGCAAACCATGTTTCATCAGCAACCACTTACAGGATAGAAGTTGTGTAACCATATGCCTGTGATATTTTGCTTGACTGAATAAACTCACTGTCCAAAGTGTTGATTGGCTCAGCCAAAATATTTTTGTAATACAGCTACAATATTCCCTACCAAAAGTAAGGGATGACTCGAGATCACCTGCCCAAATACGGGCAGCTGTAAACTTAAGTCTGTCTACAGATGTAGATGTAGCTTCAGAACCATAGGTCAACTCACTGGGTATATCTTTGTGCTGTTTGGGAAATGACACTACCCATTGTCCAAACTGATTGAAAGTATTGTAGTCCCCACTTAAAAAGTGTTAATGTTGCTACTTAGGAAACTTATTAACTAAGGAACGAAAAAGTCTTTATTATGTAATATATATGGGAGATTATCTGGTCTTTCCCACTGGCTTAGCTCATGGAAAGACCTTCTCACTGGGCAGGCATATCAATCAATAATGTTTCTCTTGTAGCAATACTGCAAAGTAAGGGAACTACACAAGTCTACAACTATAGGGGAAAAAAATTATTAAAGATACAATATTGAAATTCTTGAAGTTAAGCCAGCTCCCAGGTTTTGGTGCCCCTGTTTCAAATTGACCTACACTCTTCTTGACCAGAAGCTGAGGACATTGTAACTGTGCTCTCAATTTTCAAGCCAAGCAATATTTGAGATTGGAAAATGTGTTTCTGGCTATGCATTGTATCACCAGAAAAACCTTAATTCAACCTGATAACTAGTACGTATTAAACACATAGAAAAAGAAGCAGCACATTCAGGAAACTATTTAGGTTTTGTTTTGGTTTGATGGGGTCGGGGGAGGTTGTTTTGTTAGGTTTTTTATTTAAACAATTTTTTTAATAGTTTCAAACTGAATAAAGTGATTCAAAGTTTCAGTTGATCCAAAACCAACCATCTCTTTGTTTTTATTGAGTTATAAAGCATGGGATTCTCAATTGATATATAATTCACAGTAGAATAAAAATGGACATGTAATTCTTGTCTCAAAATTCATATAGCTAATTAAGGCCAAAAAAGGACACAAAAGGAATGAACAGCAGCAGTATCTGGAAAAACCATAACTGTGAAATTTTGTTCCAAATTGTAGGACCTCACATTTCACTTTTTCCCCTGAATAATGCACTGAGATTTAAAAATAACACTAGAAAAACTTTACAAATTCTGTACTTTTTCATTTCATCACATATCCATTTTGCTGATTGCCATAATCTTACATAAAGCATAAGAACTGATATTAAATTACTAACATCTTTCTATTAAAATGATTACTTGGCAAGGAGACACATATCAAAAAATATGCAGGCCACAAAGTGTCACCTTCACATAGAAGGAATTCCCTGCAGTGAAACTGGCAAACCTCAGGCTGGTCATGAGTCATGCTAAAGATTCATTTAAATTACTGGAGGGCATCCAACCTATTTAAAAGTCTGGCTACAGGGAGTAACATGTTGCATTTCTATCTTAGTCCTGATGCGTTTGAGCATAACTAGACCATCTCTTCATTTCTCTTCCCCCCACCCTTGCCAAAGTACACTCAAGTAACATTCCACCTAACTATCAATTCCTCTCCTTGACTCATGGTTTTGCCTCTTACTTCCATTTAATTTGCATTCCTCTGAAGATGCTTCTGCTTGGAAGACTAATGACCCTACCACTTTGAGTCAGTTTTTTGAAGTGACCTCAGATTTCAGTTCTGTTTCAGGAACATTCAGTATTTCCTGGGCTTGTGTTTGAAAGGAAAAACAAGAACAACAACAATAATGAACCACCTCAACCAAGATTCTCGAGGAGGCTTTTATCACAATTCAGCAATACAGTAAGAATCTCTTGGACATGAGTGTTAGTAGAAAGATTATCTACTGGCTGCTGTGTGATGTAAAAGTGATTGCTCTGGAGGAAAACAGAAACCTTGTTATGAACTACAATAACAAGACTACTGCAGCTCATTATCTTTATGCTGTATCTTTGAATAGATATGTATCTGGTTTGGCTCAATATTATCTTGTAACTCTTAATTTGTCAGTGTCTCAGTGCTAGCAGGAGCAAAGCCTTGTTTACATGTCCGTGGTTTTTTCACAGCTAAAAAAAAAAAAAAGATAGAGTTTTCAAGCTGAATAGAAGAATAAGCTTATCTCAAAATTTCCTATTCAATAGCCATAGTTTAACATAAATTTTTCCCATGCCTCACAAATTTCAGCCCAACCATTATTTTTTATTCCCTTAAGAATTCAGCTGTTGCACAGACCAAAGAAAAGAAGTATTATGCTCTGCTTCCATAGGAAGGGCAAGAAAGAGACATTCAAAGTGTGAGGTCAGAGACAAAACAGCAGTGATACCATCAACTGATGCAATTGCCCAAAATGCACACAGGTTCTAGACTGCAAAATGCATATTAAAATTCCAACATATTTTACCTCTGATATTTTTTCTGTTCTTCCTTTCAGCATCTCTAGAAAGGTCATAGACAAGCTCTTACAAGAAGAGAAACTAGTAGGACAGATTGCAAAAGCAAGCATATATTTCTTAACTAACAGCATAAAATTGTCACCAGCAACTCAGTTTCTGAAAATTATTTCTCCAGAGTTACTAAACTATTGTTCTTAAGAAAGAAATGAAAATAATTAATTACGGTAGCACCCTCCTTACCCAAGTCTAATCACCTAACAGTTAGGTGCTTGAAGTCTAGCATATAGCCTGAGCAATCAATAGAAAAGTATGGATTCATCCTCACTGATTCATACCCTTGCCTCCTGGGGAACTATTAGTCACTAAATTAACTACACTGGACACCCATCTTCTAAACAGCTTAAATTTGCTGGGATAAATTCCAAAGAAAGCTTTTTTAACTTCTATAAATTGAGAACAGGAAAACTGGTCCCATATCTAGAATCCTGAAAGTGATGATTTGCACAAAGGTTGTGCAGGTAAAAAAAAATATTCAGAAAACTCAGTAAAATGGCATGTTTAAGCTAAGGACGTACCTTTTAGTAGTTTAAATGACTGGTCATTGGTTATGTTCTGGTTCTGTGTTCTTGGCTCTGACCCATGCATTATGTTCAAATGGCAAACAGTTTAAATATAGCAAGACCATGCAGTATTCTGACTAGGTCAACATACGATGTGCCCTAATCTGAACATACAGAAAAGCCTCTAGGGAAAGTCACTTCACATCAGACTAATAGAGGACTAACAACAATCTTCTATACATCATCAATAGCCCCTTTTTTACTCAGCTGAACAGTCTTAACCAGTTCATTTGGTAGATTTATAGTATGGGTCCTCAAATCATCTATCAATGAATTAAAATAATTTTGCAGATTCAGGAAGTTGGACAAGTAAGCCTCTTCTGGAGTCCTATTTATAACGACTTATACACTGAAGTATACCATACCAGCACGTTTTGAGATGAGCACTCAAAACTGTCCACGCTTTTGTTACATACTCAGCGCCATACATCTGCTAGCCCTCTGTTTACACATGCGAAGGCACTAAGTGAATATTTAAAAAATTTTTACTCATCTTCAGAAAAAATTAGTTTTAGACTATAGTCAAACAGTGAGTCATCCTAGATAAGTCATAGAATTCTCATTTACTTGACTGCTTAATATTTAGTGCTTATTCTAATGCTAATGCAAATAGTCATAAATCCTAGTAATCCTTTGGGACCTATTAATGTTGGCTTTTCACCAACATAGTCTTTCTCTGTTGTTCATTTGATTCCCCACACAATCAGAGACATACCACAGACTATGCAATATAAATGCATATCCCAAGAGAGAAAACTAGAAGCAAGCATAACAGATAAAGAGAGCAAAGGAGTAGAATTAAAGATATATGAAGACGAGACAACCAAAGGCCCATCTAAGTAGGCCACCCACACTGTTAATGCGAATAAGTGAACAATTTTAAAGAGGAGCATGAATGTTAGCATGTTTGTATTACAAATTGGTAAATGCTCCAGTTACAGCTTCTCAAAATAGCAAGAAAGTGGCACATCTCTCCTCCTGAGATCTCAGCATCACACTCTGAGCTACAAAGTAAACTAGGTTACACAGGTTTATTGGAAAGTCTGCTTATTGCCATTGGGAAAAGATCATTTAATGGACTTGGCTAATAAAGAGGCTGTAATACTGAAACAGGTCATGAATACACATAAAACACACCTCTCAGTGTATTTCCACTTTCAGCATGGTTAAAAGCATAAAAATTCTCACAGTTTCCCCCAGGGACAATTAAACAAAAATTGCAAGTAATGACTCTTCAAAACAGAAGTCTTTAGGAGATTTGTTTTAAATGTACAACAGGAATAACTCCACTGGGTAACTTAAGATATTCCACGATACTTTCTCTCTCAGGCAGGGATATTTTGAAATTTTGCTGCTTTAGAACAGTTGAGTGTGTCTGTATTTTGAGTGTTGAGCAGCCACTGTAAAAATCCACTGGTTAAGAATACAACAAACTCTTTTATTCAGGGCTCATTTGACAAACATCAATGGTTTGGGTGTTCTGATGAAAACTAAGACAAAATCAAGCAACATGTTTATGTCTTCATGTTTATGTCTACAGCTATACAGCTATAATTTCACCATCCGCAGTTTTATGCACCTTGAACAAGGTACAGTACAGATGGCTCTTTTGGTATTTACTTCACTTTATTGTGGGAGATATACTGATACTCTCCTTGACAGAGGGGGCCTAATCCTAAAGCCAGATGACCATGAAAAGTCTAATTGGATCTCTAGAACAATTTAAGCCTTCCTCTAATCAGTTGTAATTATTCTCTTCCTTTCCTAATGTAACACAGAACACATCTTCTCCATTTCCATTGAAATGGGGATGAAAGATGTCATTATTTAAAAGTCTTATAAGCTGCTCACATAAAATACACAGAAATGCATGATGAATCTGCAGAGAGAAAGAATGAATCCAGCTACCTTGCTTGTTTATTTAAGAGAGAAGAGAGTGAAAACTGTGAGTCATCTTGATATTTAGGTCGCTTGGCTTGTATTGCTCCTGTCTTCTGGCCTCCAGTAATCTTTCTTGTTCATTATTTAATAAAAAGTTAAAGAATAAAATTTTTCTGTAGTCTGCATATTCTAGGACACATTCACAGGAGACTCCTACCTTCAGATACAGTAAATTTCCTGACACAAGTGTTCAAAATCATACAAATATTCAGGAAGAAAAACTTTTTTTCTTACCTTCTCTTGGGTACATTAATGTGATTAGAATAACAAATTGTAAAGAATGAAAACAGGTAGTTATATCAGATTAACATCACTGAAGCTTTTGCAAGCCATTCAAAACTATTCAATATCCAAACTCATTTTATAGCTTTTAGGATAATCAGCCTAATAAGAGGCTGATCATCTTCAATTTCTTTCAGACTGAATGTCAGAATATTTCTCCTATTAAGTTGATTAAATCAGCATCATCATCTTCTAAATGGGGTATGTTTACAGTAGAAATGGCTAGATCTACTGAACTAAAAAATAACCCTTAAAATCCAGAACATGAATTTATGAGCACAAAGTTTAATTCTTTCTTGTTCATTTTGCAGCACTGTTGAAATTCTGTTGGCTTGAGCTGAAACTCTTCCATGTAGCTGAAAGGAATCCCAAGTTCTATGGAAATCTATTCCAAAATGGGCTTGAAATATTACAGAGCGACTAAAATTCAATTATTTCAAAAGCTACCAGAGCTCTTCAGGAATTTTTACTGTTTCTTTGCCTAGAATGAGGGACTTTATGCTTACTGAATTCCCACAGGGTTGCCTGGGGACAGTCCCCATCACTGCCCAAGCAGAAGGGGGACCTATGCTCATATGCCCCAGCTGAGAATGCTTCTGTATAAGGGGGTAAGAGATCCTGCCATTGAAACTTGAGATCTTCAGTACTAGAAGAAAAGTTACATATGGAATAAGTAATTTCAAAAAGTTCTAGCTGAGTATCTTAGTATGGATGATTTACCTGAATGCTTTGCTAAAAGATACTTCTATATTACTAAGGCAGAACATGAGTAACTCTATGATAAAAAATTAGGTTTCACTTGAACTGCCTGATGTTAATTTGTTAAATAATGCCAAATCTCAGAGGAGATTATGTACCTGGAGCTCATTTACACTTGGGCTTTGTCCATGAACATATTGTCTGTTCTGGACCGAAATAGAAACAATACCCTTTTGCACAGAAATTACTCACAAAACAGCAAACCATCAGCCTAATTTTATTAATTTTTAGGTACACATGTTGATATTTATCATGTTAAACCTACCAAATTTAAGAGTGCAGTTTGCAAGGGGCTCTTTTACTTTGGGGTTTTTTCCTTCTCCTCCCCTACAGACTTACAGCAACATATTCATCTTGGAGCCCAAGACTGTTTATGTTCCTAGAACTGGCAGTAAAATAAAAGTCAAACTCAGCTGCCTGCAGTCTCTAATTAAAAGAAGGAAAATGGTGTTTAAAAGAAGGAAAATGGTATTTAACTAAAACAGTTTTAAACATAGTTCTGTTTTCCAGTTAAATGAAAACAAAGGTTAGTGTGAAACAAGTGCACATCCACTGATGTTACAGAATGAAGCTTTAAGAAACAAAGATTGTACCATCTAACTATTTTAAAACTCTCACTGTACCTACTAAAGAGTCCTTGAGCTATAGAAAAGGAAGATTTTTAGAAAGCAAAGTCTGCTTTTCACAAAATATTTTATAATGAACACCATGCTACATGTAAAGAGCTAAATCTGAAAATAATGAAAGCACTGTAACTAAAACCACACAAGACCATTGAGAAGAAGGTCAAAACCAGCAAACCTTGTACCATCATGACAAAATACTCATTGACAAAAAACGAGACATTAATGGAAGAAAACAAAACCTCTTTCTCACCATGCGGGGAGAAGTAACCTGAGATTTTGCCTTCTCTTATTCTTAGGAGAATTAGGGCCTCCTTTTCCTCTTTACTTCTAAATAAAGCAAGGGGGAAAAGTAAAACATATCCTTGAAACGTTTACATATAGGGAAACACACATGTTAGCAAGCCATGACAAGAATATTTCTCCCTGTAATTCACTTTCTGCATGAAGCAGAAGAGAAAAGAAGGTGGTGGCAGGAGATCACCTTCTTCACCATTATTCACACAGCTTTATACACACATCGAAACAGGCACTCTCTATCCTGGAGGTAAATTTCAGGTCATTTGCCTCTGCTGTTTCCAGAATAATAAGCCAACTCAGATAAAAAAGGGATAAAGAGGCAAATAGTTTCTCAGATGGCATGGTTAGGAGAACACACTATGCTGGATCAAATGCAACTATCTTGTTCAACTTAGGAGTATGGTCTTTTCGTCTTGTTCATCTTTCTTGATAGAAAGATTCACTCAGAATCCTGTAGGGAAAAACAGAAACACCAAACTTTAAAACAGAATACGGTTAAAAATTCCTAGCTAGCTCATCACTTCTGAGGCAGAATACAGAAAACTCACCCTGACATCTTGAAGCAATAACAGAACTTGCAATATTTCTCATTTTCTACCTATTTCCCACCCTCAACTGAAAGTGACAGTTCAATAACAGAAAATGTATAACCCAAGGCTGTGGTAAGTTAGAGAAGAGGAAATATTATTGCCTGCAATAGTGAGCCAGTAAGGCACCGTTTTCAACACCTGTCAGGTGTAGCCCTGCAACCACAGAGGGACCACAAAATTCTCCCTACTGCAACAATTTTGTGAGCATGCAGTGTTACATGATTAGAGGTGATATATTAATAAAATAGACCACGAGAGAAAAAGGATATCAATTCATCACCAGCACCTTTTCCTCTAACATATAACAGACCAGAACTTCTTTTCTAAGCAGGATCTGAATTATAAAATAAATTCTGACACAGAAACACATTAAGCAGAGAAAAAGCATACTCTGCAAGTCATGGATGAATGCACAGACATACAGATGGGAAACTGATGAGTGTTTTTTTTTGGTACCATGTCATTTGTCAACCAGCACTGCATAAAATCAACATTAGAAAGTCTACAAATTCTTGTTGTAAAGATCTGCAAGAGCTCCCACAGAAAAATCTTTGTTCCTCATCTGATGTGTTTCTTTTCTGGCATCTTTCACTTAATAGCTGTCCCAAAAGTTTTTCAGGTTAAGTTTGTCATCTTTTGCATTTTTATTCTGAGAAAATAGCTTTGTATTTGTATAGAAATTCCCTTGGAAATCTGAAGGAAGTGATTCAGTACACAAACAATGCAAGACCAGACACAAGACGTACACTTTGTTTTACATAAAATTCAAAAAAGTCACTTGTGGTATGTGATCCAATTGCCCACAAAAACATCATCTATATCATGTAATCCAATTCCCTAGATGCAGAAAGTACTTCCTGATGACATCCTAAATAAGATGCTGCACATATATCACTGAGGGAGATATGCACAAAAAGATGCCTTTTTAAACCAAAAATCACTGTATACATCCAGTGAAAATACAGTTTTCAAAGTACACTATCTGGGTAAGAAAGAAACCTGAGAAAATTCAGAAAAGATAGAGGATTTAACTATTCATACTTCCTCTGTTTCTTCTACTCACTTGATAAAATATTCTGTGAAAAAGTCTTATGATGACCAATCTAAAAATAAGTGAGTAGTATTACAGGATCACTAGAGCAGAAGGCAGCAATTCTTCAGATACTCATTTTGTCTGGGCTGCTGCCAATATCGATAGCCCTGTCATTAGCTCAGCTCTGGTGGCACTGGTAATGACATTTGCAGAGTGTGACTGTTATATTGCCCTGCCAGCTGTTTGTGCCTATTGCTGCCTTCCTAAGGCACATTTAGTAGTCACACTCTCCATTCTTTCATTGGGTAGTATTTATGGAAGTGAGAAGAGACTTTACACCCTCCAGCATCATTACCATATAGTTTATTTGCTTTTTACTTCAGACTAAATCTGTGTGAGGGATATTCCTCAGTGATTTACTGGAAGGTTTCCCTTTTCAACAGTTTTTCTTACAAAAAGTTATCAGAAACAAGAAGTAGTTGCCAAGATTAGAGATGCTTATTCAGACTTCAGAAGAAGCCTCTCCAAACCCTCAGACTCCTTCATATTCAGCTTTCGTTACTGTTAATTTAAAAGTTGAGAAAGAGTAGGTGTTTTTAAACAGTGAAGAAGCCAGGTGCGTCAAAAGCCTCCTCTGACTGCAGAGAATATTTTGGCTGCTACTCAGAAGCTGCTACCATAATTCAATTCTTTTAGCTCCAGCTAGGCTTCAGCCTTTTGAAAGACTGGCACAAGGGGAAGAAATAAAACACTAGAATAGCAAAGCTCAGATCCAAATTGCAGAAGGAGAATGCATACAGCTAATTACAATAAAGCAAGGCTTTTACAATGCTAAAACTCCAACACTACTTGAAAATTTTTCCAGTACCTACACCATTAGAATCCAATAGGTCATAGAACAGAGATGAATTCTGGATATACATTCCTTGAGGTTCTGAACTATAATTTCCCTTTCATATTCTCTTTTTTTTTTCTGGATCACATGATTTAAACAAAGCTAAATCAAAACATTATGTTTGTGAATTACACAGAATATGTGTAATTGTGAATTACATGGTTTCTGAATTGATACAGGACTTATATCTACTAAATAAACCCCTCACTGTCTTATTTTGAAGCACGCAGTTGCAAGTATCTAGGAAAAAAATTAAAGGGAATATTAAACATTTAAGAGAGAGTATTTGAATAAAAAAAAAAATCTTTTTTTCCCCTTATTTCTTGGATACTATTTTAATTCTATCAAAGTCAGAAACTAAGGATGGTGGGGAGTTTTATACTATGAAGTCTCTAAGAAGTGATTGTTGATGGGATCGCAAGTTTTATGCTGTGAGCTACTGCATATATACAGCAGTTAATGGGAACTTGATTTGCTAAGCAAAGCTTGACAAGGAATTGCATAAGCAGAAATAAAATTGTCTTCTTCCTTCTCTAATAAACAAAAAGATTTGGCTATTCAAGGCTGTACTTAAGAGGATAAAATTTTTTTGTCAACCTTTATTAAAAGCATGTAAGGACATGATTCTCTTCCAGACTTATGAAATACTCTTCTACACTTTTTTTTTCTTGTAACTCCTCTGAAGTAGCTCATTAAGGTTGAGGCAACCCTGGGCTAGCTGGACTAGCAGAGCCTTTCTTTTTTCCCTAAAAGTAGTTCTGTTTATCCAGTTTGGTTTTCACCACACATTACTCCTAAGTTTTGCCGTCCTACCTTTCTAGTGGCATCACATCGCTTGAGATCTTTCCTGTGAGGGGAGGACCTCAGTTCCTGCTTAGCTCTCAGAAAATTCCGAGTCAACATATTTGGAGTTTTTCTATTCAAACTGCCAGAATTTCCACTCTGTAAAAATCCAGAAGCTTCAGACTCTTGCTGTGTGTTAGTATGAAAACCAAATAATGGAAGATCAGAATTTCCCAACAATTCAACATTACAGATTTCATTCATTTGTCCTATATGGGATATGTACTGCTGACCATATACTACTGGATTATTGCTTGCTTGGGGAAGGTCTTTTCCTCATGTTGCTTATATATCTGTGTAAAATCAGACTTTCCAGACAGGTAGGCTCAAACTCTTATCTGTACCACAACATATTTGGCCATTTGCATCTGTCAACAACAGAATCCTACAACTGCAGGGAATCAAAGCCAATGAGTTTTTTCAGTATAAACGAAGGACTGAAAACAAGTGGACAGGTCTTATTTCCAGCTCATGTCATGCTGAAATAGATAGAAATAATATTTTTTCAATACCAAATAGCAACAAGAAAGTATTTGCTAGACCTAATAATATACAGTGATTATTTTTATTAAATTCCTATCCCTCTGGAAATGTCAGAAAACTTTCTCCAGTCTAAAGTAAAGTTTAAGAGAATGAAAGACATCATAAAGTAACCATATAGAATCAAAAGGGATTAAACTAACCTACAGCCAACCTCTAATACTTAACACAGCAGCTATACTAGATTGCAGGTTTCCATGGAAAAGAAAAATACTCATTTTAATCATAATGAAAAATGTCAAACACCAATGACTTCATGATAGAGAATTTTATCCTTTTCACTAGTGAAACTATGTGCAACCTTTTCCTTACACATTTCTGTTGAACATTATATTTGTAAGCACACAGAAAACACCCACAACTTTCTTAAACTGTAAACACTTTACACTAAATATTTCAAAATAATTTTCAATCCTTTAATTCACTGTGTTTTCCACCTTGTGAAGACCTTTTTTAAGAAAAGTCAAGTTCCTGCAAGACATTTTCAGAATCCACCTTGTGCTACAGATACAACTGGAGTCGTCCAATGACCTTTCTGCACCCTCTCACGCAACTTGATTCAAGATCTTAAAATATTGTTCTTTTGCCACTAATTTTAATGCCTATTTTAGTGCAATTCAAATTGTTTGAAAGAAAAAAGTATTTTGAAATGGCTTCAAAAATGCAAGCATATCCAGTTGGATAAATATAAGCAAAGGTGAAGTCATCATTACAGGCTTTCATTTTACTCCTGCTGATGGCGAAATGTCAGCAAAAGGTTCCCAGCAACACTTCCAAAAATGAGTGCCATTCATGAGACTAATTCTTGAATGTGAGAGTGGAATTGCGTCCAGCCTAAGCAGAAGAAAATCACTGCCCTTTCTGCATCTATACGGAAAATACCAGGCTTTCTTGTTATGCTGAAAACACCAAAAGGTGCTGGCATCACTCACATCTGTGAGAATTGAAATGTCAGGTTCACTCTGGGAGAGAAAAGAATCCTCAGGTGCTCATTACTACTAAAAAGTGTTCCCACAGAAACCAAACCCCAGGCTATCTCTACATGATCAGTTTTTAAAGGTTAATTAACAATAGCAAGTGATAAAAATTTATAACTTGATGCTTATAATTTTTTAATGATGTGATTTCCAAGCTTTTATCATCGGGCTTACACTTGAAATCAGAGTCCCATCTGCTCACATCTCAGAAAACCCTGGGGGAAAAAAATAAAATTTAATATTCTAAACCTTTTGCTCCATGCTGGAGATACAGAACTCATTTGTTTTCCATTCCTATGCCCCCAAGACACAGATTCTAAGCAAGTTAAAAACAAACATCTTTAAAAGCTTTCCATCATGGGCGTGCTACCAGTTTAACAAAAAAATTTGGAAACAGTGTATCATGGTTTAACCCCAGCCAGCCACCAAATCCCACGCAGTCACTTGCTCAGTCCCCTGCCAATAAGAAAGCCAGTATACTTGTAGGTTGAGATAAAGACAGTTAAATAGAAAAATTCAAGACTGAAATTTTAAGAATTCATTCAATCCAGCACAAGATCAAGTTCCTAACTGTTCTAACATCTACTTTCTGAAGACTGGCTGTCAGTTTACCATGCCCACATCAGTCCTACAAAACCCTGACCGTTTACTGTACATATCATATTATCAACAAGAAAGAAAAATGTCTATCAAGCAATTATATACTACACTGGACATGGTTGCAGCTGAACTAGACTGTAAAAGCAATATTATTTAACAGAAATTACTAATATGCTGAAATGATTGACAGAAAAAAAAATCATTTGGTCTAGCGATACACTAAAAGAAGATATTATAATATAACAGTAACTATAACATTAAATTCTTACTCTCAACTTTTGAAAGCCTTGCCACCTGTTATTCTATCTGCATCTCACTATCGCTACTTCCAAAACAATTTCAGTGAGGGGTTTTGGGGCACGCAAGTACACAGATATGCAGTAAGGCCATTAACCTGAAGCAGTGCAATTAGAACTACAGGCAAGGGTCCTCCTTCTTGGTCTCAAGGTCAATATCACAATGCTTTAATACAAAATATTTGGGCTTTTTTAAACAGTCTTTTTTAAAATACGTAGAAAAGACTAAAAAATAATCCACCTATTCACTCTGCTGAGTTCTAACTAGTTGCTAACTAATTCCTCAAAGGCAAATCAGGTAATATGATAATATCATATTTCTGGTATCAATATGGATGGAAATAATAATATAATCTTTATTTTGTTGCTCAGTACAGTTTTCTTCCTTTCGCTGCCATTCACATTTACTGAATTTAAAGTTGTTTCAACACAACAAAAGAGATTACAAAGTTTAACAAATATATCTTTATTTTGAGAGAAAGAGTTGGGGGAAAAATCAGTAGGAGAATTATTATAAAGAAAGAAACCATTGTATCATAAATCACATGCTGAACAAGAGATTTACTATACTAACTTGCATTAAACTGGTTGACTCATTACTCTGACTTTCAACACTGAACCTCTGAACTGAGCTAATTAGGGTTTCCAGGACACTTTACAATTTTGTCATACAAATAAACTCTTGCATAATTGATCCCATATCTCGAACTTTAAGCAGTCAACCGCACCTTAATTCTCTGAGCAATCTACTTGAACTCAATCTAAAAATAAAATCTGCTTTTAGAATGTATATATATGGGCTGCACAAATCCGCATGTGCTTGTAAGACTGCAAGTGTGGACAACAGAAAAGCAACCAGAAATCTCTAGCTCTGAGAGAATGGGTCTGTTGTTGTAGTTCATTGCACCTACTCATGGCTTGAAAATGTTCGTCTACGTTATAACATCGGACTTGCACAATAACCCAACAAGGATCATTTGCAAGCTAATTCTCAACTGACAGAAACAGGTTATGGCCATAATACAGTTATAATTCGTTGGAAGTTTTTGAACGTTCACCACAGGAGGGCAATCCTGATACAACAACAGAAAGGTGTGTACCTGTGTGGGTTCTCATGTCCATATTCTCCTCACTTTCAACTGACTGGACGCAATTTGCATATTGGAAGTTGTGTCCTCATGACCATTGTGCTGATCATGAAAAGGAGTGCTTTTTAATGGAGAATCACTGTTAAAGCAGACTTTCCTTTGGCTTCCAGACTTCTTTCTAGACAGTTCACAAGGAACAGACAGATTAACACTTTTGGAAGTGTTAGTTGTTGCAGTATGCTTCTCAGCATTCATCAGTTAGTGGTGGTTCTTGCAAGTATATTTACCCCAAAATATTGAAAACCCTGCATATGGCCAAGTTAAAGGGCACATTTTCAAATATTCAGTGGCAGAACATTCTTGATATCAATATAAAAGGATATTTCCATAGAGTCAACAAGCAGCTAAATAAATAAATAAATAAATAAATAAATAAAACCAAAAGGAATCCAGAACTCTGCATGTTATTTCTAATATGACCTGCACTGTGAGCACTGAACTGTACTGTGGGTACTCAACTATTTTTTTTATTCACACACACCCATATGAAAGACTTCAAATAATTCTTATACATTAAAAGCACTTCTTAAAGTACTTGGGGATACTCAGTAATTGTCCCATTTTTGAACTAGATATTTTCATCAGTACCAATGTACTCCAAGAGTAGTGCTAATAGTTTCTTCAGCTCATGGTTGGATTGCTTGATATCTGCAACCGAATTTTTTAAATGTCTCAACTCACAGAGAAAATATCTCACAATTATAAGTGGAAGAATTTATTCCTTCACTATATCTTGAGGGGTCCATCAATCCATCAAGAATAATTGCACCCCCTTTAGTTAAGCTGGTTCAACAAAAAAACTCTTGTATGTATCTTATCTCCAAAAGGCATTTTAGAGTGAAATGTGTTCTGTATTTTTTCAAGAACACTACAATTTTGGAACCATTGGATTTCTGCTAGGCAAAACAGTTCAATACTTCTACTTTAGTAGCCTAAAAATAAAATCACTCCATACTGCCAGCAATGATCTCCACTAAAGACAGAGTTTGGAACTTACATTTAAATAAAAAATTATCAAACTTCATGATCAAAATTCAAAGTCCATATTTGTATTTTTATACTGTATTGGAAACAGAAGTCCTACTTGTGATTAACAGCAGTATCCTGGTGCCTGCTGATCTCACATCACTATAATCTGACATTGCCTGCCGTAAACAGAGCTGCTATTACTTGTTTTCATTTGACTACAGACAATCCTTTTATTTAAGAAGTAGAAGCTTACTGCTTTCACATTAATATGGCTACTGAGTGGAATACTTTTTCATGTATCTACATTATTTTTTTTCAAATGCTCAGACTTGCACAGACAAATGTGTTTTGAAATACTTGCTTTTGAGAGTATGTGTATGCACACACAAATATACACGTTCCCACACATTATGTTTGCACAGAAGCAGAGCAAGCATACATAAAATTTTGCTTTTGGCCACTTTTCTGGTGCACAAACACGAGACTCAATTCAAGTTGTCAGACAACTGCAGTGAAAGGATCCTGCTCATGGGTGCTGTGTTAAAGTTCAGTGTCCTCTGAATGTCACTTGGGCTGTCTACAGGACAGAGTCATTTCATGCAGTTTCAAACTCTCTGAGTAAAGTAGGATACATTTTAGTGTACTGTGACCCCTTCTATGTATCTGATCCTTCATGCAGAAACCAGGTCATGAATCAGTGGGGTGGATTGCAGAGGAAGGAGCAGCATGCATTCATGTAAGATACATATCCACGTTCTTAATATAGGCATTGCATCGAATGTATGCTCTTGTGTTAGGCTGCAAATATCGTAATAGATTCCTGGTACTCAAAGAAACTTTCATGTTTTCATTTTTTGCTTTGATCTTTTGAAGAAAATTTTAGTTTGTCTTTCCACACAGGTTAAGCCTTCTGATCTAGGTGTGCAAGTCTTATTTCAAGCATCAAAATAAAAAAAATTAGTTAACAACAAAGGCACTCTAAAGCTAAAACTGAATTCTTCTTTAGACAATGAGAAGGGGGGGAGTGTTGAATCTCAGGGTACCTTTTTAAATTATTTTTAGATCTGGAATTCTAGTCAGTCACTAATTTTTGAAGCACTGGTAGCTTTAAACCCAGAAGTTGTGCAACACTGTCTATCTTGCCTAGGTCTATTAAAATTCTGGTTATGCTACAAATCACCATAAACTAAAAATACTTTTCTTGAGCTACTGTAAAATACAATCTAATTTTGACAGAAATTACTATTGATTGTGTAGATTTTGTGCCTTGATAGATACCTCTCCTCTGATTACATATATACAAAGCTTAAGGTGTTCTAAAGTAGAAGCAAAAAATGCCGCGAAAAACCTCCTCATCTGGACATTTGAGGTGGCTGTGTACAGCCAGTTAAATAGTCCATCAAATTCAAATTTACCACTGCAAGGAATTCCCACTGATAGCAGAACATACCCTCTTCAGGCTTATTTCCGATAAAAAAGGAACTCTTCCATCACAAAGAAAATCTAACATATCACCACAGTAAGTCAACCTGTTGTTTTTATTTACTTAACCCATGCACTTTACAGTATAATACCTGAAAAAAGACAGTTAAGTGGTTTAACTCTGGAAAAAAACAGTTACACACAGAGTAGCTTGACCTGATTTTCTCTCTACCATTTCTGAATTTTTATCTATATTGCCTGTTTTCTGCTGTTCTTACTCCTATAGGTGTAGTCACATTAACAGGGCTGAAAACCTTGTTTGGTTTGGTTTCACTTTCATTAGGAAAAAGACCACGTTTCTTTATAGACTCAAAGATAAACTTCTAGAATTTATAGTGGCTATTGGGTTTTCCCCAGGTTTTTTTCCACTCTTTTTCCTCTTCAGGATGGCACTAAATCACACAAAATAACTTTTCTGTACATCATGAAGTTTATTATGCAGCATCTGCCGGAGTGAATGGTTCAGTTTCACAGAGAGATATATATGTATACATGACATACAGTTTGTACATGCTCAGTTATAGTATAAATCCTTCTTAGATTTAACCTTTTCCTAATTTATGGCTGTCTTTTCCCTTAAAGTTAACATATCAGAACTTTAGATGAACACATACCCCTTTTAGACATTGACGTGGCTAAACTGGTTACTCCTAGCCCCTTAACTAATCTAAAAACATTAAGGAATATAATTTCATACAGAGATAACATTGACCTTACAGGTTGTGCAAGCAATTCTTAAAGATGGGAGAAAAATACATTTGTTGTGTAAAGTCCCATAAAAGGAATAAAAATTAAAAGTTCCAAATATCAGACTGAGGAGATTGTGAAAATGTGGAAGGGAGAAAAATTTCAGCACCGTTAAATGTTTCATTTAATTGCAGAATTACATATTAATTATCTTGAACAATTATATATTAAGTATCTTGAATCCGATGTTCAAGATGGGTTTTCTTCTAGAATAACATTGTTTTTTGTATATTCTTTCTTTTGCAGATGAGAAAAGTCAAGAGTTACTAAAAATCCAAATACCATATTCTGAACTTCATCACAGTACCCAACACACTTCAATACCAAAAGGGAAATCTGCAACAAATGTCATATGTAGCAGCTAGAGAAGATAGTTTTCTTCCCTCTTTATCCCTCCCAGCATAGGATCAGCAACTTCCCAAAAGCTAAACCTTAACACACAGAGATGGTATGTTCATTTTAGGGACAATGATTTCACAAAAATAATATTATGCTTTTCTGTCTGACAAGGAGACTGGGAGACATTATTAATGGTGCTTTAGAGCAAATTCACTAGGCTTTGTTTCTCTTGTGTGTGCATTATAGATCATCATTTTTGTCTCAAGTTATGTTTAGCTATAACATTTTTTCCTAAATTCTTTCTTGATTCACTGGGAGAAGTAGATAGACAAGTCTTCTGACTTTCTGCCTGAAGATATGTTTTTCATGGAGAGGAAAACGTGCAAAAACACGCACCTACTTCCTATGCTGGAGAACAGGTTTTCCAGAGTGTGAATATAATGAACACTAACTTTAACTTTCCACACTGTAGATCAGCAGTTCCCAATATCCAGTTGCCAATAAATACATCTCCTTTTTCAAGGAACAACAATATATGCTTTAAATTGCTGAAAAGTACATTTATTTCCAAATTTAGGAAATCATCAGTTATAGAAATGACTGACAACTGCAACTACTGATCTGATGGCTTACATTATGTAATACTGTTGACAAGTAAATCATGATTTTTTTCAGCTTTATGAGGGACACCTCTACAGGTTTTATATTTTATATTTTTTACTCCCCTTTTTGAAGACAGACATCCTAATAATACAGAGTTTATAAATGCATTATGTTAAAGCAATATTTGTCAGTGGGGTTTATATGATAAAAGCTTTTCATAATAAATTTTTTTTTTATAAACACAGCTCTTAGGTCTACAGGGAAAAGCAAAGCAGGTGTTAGCCTTAATATTTTGTCTTACAACTGATATAAGCAGGACAGATTCTTCATTCAGGTTGGAAGTTCACACACTTTGAATGAAATGAAAGTACACCAAAAAGTGACTGAGAGATGACACAAAACTGGGCAGAATAGATAATTTGCAGTAGAGCACTGGAGGGTTGTGCAGCAATTCAGAGAGACTTCAACTAACTGCAAAAATAGGTTGACTGGAACTTCATGAAGTTCAAAAAAGGGGAGTGCCAAATCTTGCACCTGGGGAGGAACAACCCCAGTCCTCCAGTATTCACTGAGGATTGACCAGATGGAAAGCAGCTCAGCAGAAAAGGAGCTGGAGGGCCCTGGTGGTCACCAAGTTGAACACGAGCCAGCAATGTGCCCTTGCTGCAAAAAAAGCTAGCAGTATCCTGGACTGCATTAGGAGGAGTGTTACCACTGCTAGTAAGCCTAAACTTGGAATTCTTAGTCCAATTCTGAGCTCCCCAGTGCAAGAGACACAGTCATACTGGATTGATTCTTATAAGGAGCCATGAAAATGATGAAGAGCCTGGAGCATGAGAAAAGTCTGAGAGAGTTGCAGTGTTTAGTTTAGAGAAGATTCACAGGTCATTGTATTTATCTATAGGAAGAGAAGGTGCAAAGGCTCTTTTTGGCAGTGTTCAGTAACAGAACGAGGGGCAATGGACATCAGTCGAAACAGAGAAGGTTCCTGATGAACACCATCAGTCCTGGAGATTTTCAAAAGCTATCAAAACATCATCCCAGGCAACCGGATCTATACAGCCCTGCTTGAGGTAGTTTGATTAGATCAGAGGTTCCTTCAAGTCTCAACCACTCTGAAGTTAAAAGTAGAATCGAGATGCAGTAGCAAAATCCTGTTAGAGTTAAATATGATTTGAAGTTTCATATCTTCCAGTTCAGTCACAGAACAATAATTTTGGAAGTGCAGCAGTGTTGCTTTTGTCACATTGATAGGTAGATCACGTTTATATTAACTAATTTTTATTGTATACTTTATGTTTATACTTACTAGGAAATTTAGACATCAGTAAATATCTGTCCAAGTATCTGGAGTATCTGCAAGTATCTGGAAAGTTTAATTAAATATAAATCAGAACCACTCTTAAAAATTCAAAACTGGGGAATCCTCAGTGCTTCCCATTCAGCTCTTCCCTAAGGACAAAGATGAGTAGATAATAATGTGATCAGTCATCTGAAAATCCAGACTTGGGAAAAACAGTGAGCTGAATGAATTCTAGCATCTTCAACACAGTGCAGTGAAAGAAATATGAAAAAATTCTAAGATTTAAATATAGCATTGGCTGTTTGTATTGTTCATTACGATGAGTGAGAGATCCCAGATGTTCTCATTTATGGACAGCCAAATATTTTGCCAACTGCTGCACCAATTCCTTTGTCTGGTGTGTTTCACCCATTCTCCCTGAGATAAAAGTAAAATTTTAAATGTAAGTCTGTAATTGTTTAAGAACTTCTTTGCACTAGAGGAATTAAACTCACAGCAATTTTGAAGCACAGACAGAAAAGTTCATATTAGGCACCCAATAAAGATACAGTGGGTAGGTAGAAGCAGTGCATACTTGTACGAGACAGCTACACAACTAAACATTTTTCTCTGAGCTGGAAAATAAGAATTAATTAAAAATCGTGAATTTTTAAAACACAGTAAAAAGAAAGCAATATTGATTTTCAATATTTCTGCCAACTTCCCAAGGAGAGGTTTATAAAAGCCTTCATGCAGTTCATCTACCTACAGTTAGCATTAATGACAATAAATAACTTCTACTCCTATTAATGATATCCTGGAAATAGCCATAGGCTCTATGACAGTTCTCCTTGGAGAAAAATAAATACAGATTTTAATAGTATTTTTCCAGTAATCTTGGTTGATGGACACAATACTTCACAAAACCAAGATGCAGAACCAGAAGGATCTGAAACTTCCAGAGGGAAAAAAACCAAACCAAAAAAAAATCAAGAAAAAAACCAACCAAACAAATAGAAACAAAAACAAATGAAAAGGGTTTCTACAGAACCCACAGGAGTAAAGACAAATAAAAATACTACTTATTTGTCTTACACAAGACTTGTTCACAACAGTCCTTGCTTCTGGTTTTGAACCAAAGCATTATGTTAGTCTTCTCAAGTCTAGAAGAACTGGATTAAGACGGACTTTTGCACCTCAGTCTCCTGAGGGGAAACAAGGGCACAGCTGTCCAAGACTTGACAGTGAGAACTATGTTACTAGCAAGGCTGAAATAATTGCTGCCAGTAACCTATTTTCAAAACCAAGACACAGAGAAAAGAGTGACACAAAACATAGCATGCAGTAAAGGGAAACTAATCGAGTAGAAAACGAGCAAGCAACGTGTCCCTGTGGCAGGAAAGGCCAACATTGTCCTGTTGCCAGCAGGTCAAGGGAGATGATCCTTCCTCTCTATTCAGCAAAAGACAACTCTTGAAGTTGTCCAGTTCTGTGTTCCCCGGTACAAAAGAGACATGGACATACTGGAGACATTCTTATGAAAGATCATGAAAATGTCGAAGGGATTGAAGCATCTTTCATGTGAGAGTACGGTGAGAGATCCTCTTATTGATGTATAGGTATCCCTGAAGGGAGAGTGTGTAGAGGACAGAGCCAGGCTTTCAGTGGCGTCCTGTGACAGGACCAGGGCAATGGGCATAAACTGAAACACAGGAGCTTTCTTCTAAACATCAGGAGCCACTTTTTCACTGTGAGGGAGACTCAGCACTGGCACAGGCTGCCCAGGGGGTGTCTCCATCCCCAAAGATATTCTAAACTGCCTGGACACCATCCTGGGCAACTGGTTCTGGATGGCTCTACTTTAGCATGAGCACTGGACAAGAACTTCCTGAGGTCCCTTCCAACTTCAGTCATTCCATAGCTGTGATTCTATTGCACTCTTGCAGTGTAAGAAAGACTAAGACATTTTGCTTCATAAACACTGATTTTGGCCAGATTCATGTCAGAAAATGGTGGAAGGCCCAAGCAGCCAAAAGACATCACGCTAGAAAAGTGAGGACTGCCACACATCTGCAACCACAATGTATTACAACAAGCAGTATCATATAGACAGTAATGAAAACAGCAAGGTCTGTTTCCAAAGAAATGCACTCAAAAAGGACAAAAGTATTCCAGTGTACAGACCCAAAGGGACTATTGACCCAAAACATTACAATTAGAAGGTTAAATTCAATGCTTACTTCTCGTTCACGTCCCTGAATTAGGCAGCCAGATACTGGTATTAAAAATAATGAAGCGTAATGTATAGCTACACTTTTAACTACTGTATGTTCTAAGAAATAACAGTCTTATTTTTAGTAGAAAAATAGAAGAAATTATTTGGTTTTAATCTTGCCTTCAGAGTATATACAGTCCATTTTTCTTGTGGGGCTTGATTTGTGGCTTTTCATTGGTTGTTCTGGGGGTTTTTTTGGTAGGGGAAGGAAGCTAAAGTATGCAGACTGCACCCTTGAAAAATAACCACAGAGCTGACAAGAATGTTCTAAGTAACTACTGTCATTAGTACAAATACTCTTTTTCCTTAAGCACTAAAAAATCCTCCCTAATTATACATGTACCTAAGAAGCTATTCCATCCCCAAGAAGCACTTAAAAACGTCTTGGCTGGATCACAAAGCTTGCCTTCTCTTTCTAACTCTCTAATTACTCTAGTGGTCACAATTGTAATTGAAAGTGTTGCATAGAAATTTAGGTTAATTTTAAAATGAAACAAAAAAGAACTATTATTCAAATAGATGTAATGAATGGGAAATATAAATTATTTCAGTAATGTGGAATTTTTAAATTTCTCTAATATCATCTACAGGTACCTTCTACATCTACCATCTACAGCTACCAATTTAGCATCCTAATTTTACCCCCTGAGACTGTGAGGTCCTTAGAAACTCCTGTTGTTCTCTTCCAAATGCAGCCAGAGTACTAATGATAATTTCACAGTATTTGTTAGTGCCACATTTCTCAAAAACCTGGAGGCAGAAATAACTTCTGGACTATGTAGGACCTTTGACATTTAGATCCCTTCTTAACTGGCTTTAATTAAAATTATCATATCCTTACAGTCTGACAGACCAAGTGTATTTCTTTAGGTGCTCATCACCAAACCTACCATCATGATGATTCTAATTGGAGATTTCTGTAACGAAATAATGGAAATTTGATCATCATCTTACCAGATCATTTCACATGGAGAATGTCAACCTGAATTCAGGCTGTCAATTTGAATCCATAACAGGATAGCAGGAAGTTCTCTGCTTTCTCTACAGGTGGTCAATAATTCAAATCATACTCCGTTTATTCACAATGAGTATGTAATTCCTTAACTCTTTCGTGGGCGCTGAATAAATTGTACATAATATGAAAAAGCATATCTGAAACAATAATTTTCAGATACATGCTATGTCTGGAGAATGTGGCCCTCTGGGCTCTGCACACAACACCCAGAAAAAGAAATTAAATAAGTGAGAAAAAAAAAAATTTATTTTTTCCTACAATCACATCTGGTACCACCTTGGGAGACAGAGCTTTTGTTTGATATCCACCTGTTTGACCTGTCAGAATAATACCACAGCAGTTGTAGCAGATGTGAGTCCAAGAGAAAATATCACTAACAGTGACAACTTTGTCAGGGAAGACAACCTTCCTGCTGAGAGAGCTATGGTAATTACCTGGAAATTCAGAGCTGTTGAATATCAACCTCAAGCTGTTTAAAAGCAAAATCTGAAATTTTTAAGAAAAAAAAATTGATGGTACTTTCTACCTGTAAATCTGGCTTCAAAGCAAAAATGTAACCAGCTCTGCTTGACCTCCCTCTAACTCTAACCAGACCTCTACATTGAATTGCAGTACAGGTGGTGCCTAACAAAAAGAAACATTATGCTAAAAATGAACCAGCTCATGTGACTTGCAATTTATTGCATATTTATCTGAAAGCTATGTTTTTACCTTCAGGGAGATGGAAAAATAGCTCAGTTTGGAAAACAATTATGTACACTTGGGAAACAAAACTAAATTTAATGCTGTTGAAACCAGCTCTATAACAAGGTTCTGTACTCGCAGTTTAGAAAGATAATTACACGAATGAGTAATGGCCTGTCACAAGTCTTGTTCCCTTGACTAAAGAGCAGTGGATATTTGCCTATTCAAAATAAGGGAATTGCACTGTCTCAATTTCAGCACTGGTCTCAAAACAAAACTGCCAAGCAGGTAGTTTTAAACTCTCACTCCCTAAGACTCAATTTTCCACAGTTATAGGCAACATGTATCTTATGCTGTGAATGCAAACATGGGGGCAGATAACTGGGGGGAGGTGGTGGTGATGGTGTGTAAGTAGGCAGTGAACATCCAAAACTCATTTGCTACTTGCAACAAATACAGGTTCATTGCATATTTCAATAACATCTAAACAAAAGCAGCACATCCTGAATTTTCCAATGCACAAAAAAATTGAGGCATAACCGTAGATAGGAAGCTGATCACAAACTGTGCTTCTGCATACGGACTGTCCCTGTAGAAACCAGGGAGACCTGAGATTCTGTAAAGAAAAGCTGATGCGAAAAGGAAGGGTTCCCAAAAACAAATTGTCTAGAAAACAGGAGGAGAGCTAGGAGAGACAAAGAAACTGATCCTTGCTGGAGAAAAACCTGGAGATGAAGGATGCACGGAGACAAATGCCAGGAGCGCACAGGGACCTTGGTCAATAATGCCAGAGACTGCAACAACAGAACTGTGACCATCCTCACAGCACAAACCACAACCTTCTGCCCAATATCCTTGGACCAGCAGCAATCTCTTTGCCAAGAAGGAAAGGCAGACCTAGAGAATGCAGCACTGTATACAAACAACGAAGCTTACATGAGAGCTAGTCAAGCAGGGCAAAAGCCCTTATCTTGTCTGCTCTTAGACAAACCCAGTCCAGTATATAGATCTGCAGTAAATTTATTCTGCCTAACCCATGATGAAACATTTTCCAGCCCAGTTCCAAATCCTACCAACTTTTGCAATTTATTTTTTTTTTTTGAGTTTCATCCAGATTAAATGTACCTAATGAATGACTAATATACCTGCCTTGCTAAAATAGTGACATCTACACATCAGGCTGCAGAACAGCAGTTTTTAATTCAAAATTCCAATTATTCAGATTAACATCAGGACAGTGTCCTAAAAACTATAAGGAAAAGATTCAGATACCTGTTTACTTTTAGAATAGAGTCTTCCATTTTTGTATAACCTTTTTTATCGGCTTTCTTTTCCTCTCTTAATAAAGCCTCTAAAGCAGAGATTAGGATTTAGACTAAGTATCACAGAATAATTAACATGTATTCAGAATAATGAGTATATATTTACCACCTAAGGTTATTTTCCATTTTATTTTCAGTAATTCCTCATTGCAGTTACAGACAAAGCAAACATCATTGAGGAGCTAAGAAGAAATAGAACCATGCTTTAAGAGCACTCGTTAGTGCCTTTAAACAAAATACGTTTCTAAAACAGAGTCCAAAGAGAATAGGTTACCATTTCAGCAAGAAAAAATCCCAATATTTTTGGAGAAAATGGTTGATATTATGAAAACCTTCTCTCTTTCAGTAACTCAAATGAACATGCATGATGAGATGAGAGCTTTAAAAATACTAAGACTTTAAGGTATAATCCCAGGCAGACTTAGCTAAAACATTTACTGATTTGCACAACCAGTCTTTCCTATTTATTTTTAAAAGCATTTTAACAACAACAACAAAAACTTAATTAAAAATTTTTCATCAAGTACTATTTTTGTATTTATTACTCATTAAAACTTAAGATGTAAATCACAGAAAAACTTAATTGCCATCTCACCTTAAATATTGTGTGCACTTTTGGGCATCACTGTATAAGAAAGGTATTCAGCTCTTAGGGAGTGTCCACAGGAGGGCAACAAGGACGGTGAAGGGCCTTGAGGGGAAGCTGTATGAGGAGCAGCTGAGGGCACTTGGTCTGTTCAGCCTGGAGAAGAGACTGAGGGGAGACCTCATTGCACTCATGTGATGGTTGTAGTCTAGGCCTTCCTGGTGACCAGTTTGTAACCAAGGAAGTAACCAAGTACCCAGTATTTCATACAATTTTTATATAAACCAGAGTATAAATAAGTCGGAGATTAGAGACCTCGCTCTCTTCTCTTCCGGCGAGGTTTGGGAACAGAGGGTCCCTGCGCTGGTCTCGCTTATCTAAGGCTGAGGCCTGCAGAGTCCACCATCCTACCACGTGGAGGTTTGGAGAGTGCTGACTGTGACTGCCGATCCTGCTGTTCTAAGGGACGTGGTGAGATCTGTTTTGTTAGTTATTAGTATAGTTTGATCTAGTATACCTGTTCGGTGTCCCTTTTGTTCCCTTTCATCCCCTTTTTTCCCTTTTCCCTATCCCTTCGGAGGGGGGGGGGGAGGGGTGGACCCCCTTTTACTGTGTCTATAGCATATTAACTGTACATAACTGTAATTTACGTAAATATAGATATATTTTTTTACATAAGCAGCTTGACTTTGGGTTCTTTAATTTTTATAGTTTCTTTTTCTTTAACCTTAGGGAAAAAAGGAAGAGGGAAGGGGGCTGCTGTCCTAACTTTCGGGCATTTGGCAGGGAGCCAAGTCCAAACCGTCACAACTCACAACTTCCTTGTGAGGGGAAGAGGAGGGGCAGGCATTGATCTCTTCTCTCTGGTGACCAGTGACAGGACCCAAGGGAATGGCCTGAAGTTGTGCCAGGGGAGGTTTAGGCTGGAGATTAGAAAAAGGTTCTTCTCCCAGAGGGTGGTTGGGCACTGGAACAGGTTCCCCAGGGAAGTGGTCACAGCACCAAGCCTGACAGAGTTCAAGAAATGTTTGGACAGTACTCTCAGGCACATGATGTGACTCTTGGGGATGGCCCTGTGCAAGACCATTGATGATATTTGTGGGTCCCTTCCAACTCAGCATATTCTGTGACTGTGTGAAACATACTCAAGCAATCATTCCTCACCACCTCTGAAACTGATTTGATCTGATGCTAAAGCATTGCATGTTTCACTTATTTCATTCAACAGTACTTTGCATTGCTTTCTGTGTCTCCAAGAAAGATGTGGAGCTGGTAGAGTGAGTCCAAAGGAGGGTCACAGAAATGGTGAGAGGGTTGGAGTGCCTCTCCTACGAAAACATATGGAGAGAGTTGGGCTTGTTCAGCCTAGAGAAGAAAACGCAGATGTTATTGCAGAACTTGAGTAATTGAAGAGGGCACATAAGAAAGATGAAGCTAGACTTTTTATCAGGGCCTGCAGTGGCAGGACAAGGGCAACAGTTTTAAACAGAAAGAGGGGATATTCAGATTGGCTATAAATAAGAAGTTCTTCATGAAGAGGGTGGTGACACACTGGAACAGACTGCCCAGTGAAGCTGTGAATACCTCATTCTTGGAAGTATTCAAGGTCAAGTTGGATATGGCTTTGAGTAACCTCAAAGTCTAGTCTAGTGGAAGGTGTCCTCCTTATTGCAGGGGGCTTGAACTAGACGATCTTTAAAGATCCTTCCAACCAAACTAATCTATGTTTCTATGACTTCTTCCTTCAAATGAATAATCTAAACACTTTACATTATTTGATCATGCTTCCTTATTATTAACCTAAACATGAAGATCTTTGTATAATTCTTGATGCTTCTTTATATGCCCTTCTGTTTTGAACACGCATCTCAACATGCAAGCATTTTATATATATATATATGTATATAAAAATATTCCCATGTGGTCTGCAAACAAACCTTAATTCTATTCATCATCATTGACATTTATGTTTATTTTTATTCACAACTTGTTTCCCTTCTTATAGGTCACTGCATAGCACCACAGCCCACTCAGCACCTCCAGCAGAGTCTCACAACAGCTGTTCTGCTCTGCCTGAGAGAGCTGTGTTCTCGACAGGAGAAATTTTTTCCTTTCCAAGTTTTGCCTTCATTCCAGGATGTTATTTTTAAGAAATGTAAATAAATTAAGCATCTGCCTCTGCCAGGTACTTGATTTTCTGCCCAGGTATTCATGATTGAATACTTCAGGGGGGAAAAAAAAAAAAGTATGTTTAGGGAAATTTAAGTACTATCTGCAAGTATTTTCTGCACAAGAAAATGTACTTAAGTAGAATTGATGGACAGCTTCTGGCTAACAAGGGCTAGGGTCAAGTCTCAAAGAGAAGTATACAGGATCTCTGACAAAAAGTCACATGTGCTGTTCCCAATGTCCTACAGCACCCAAACACTGTCTCCCACAATTGACTTAATACTCTTTCAGGATTTTGCATTGCCTTTTCATAATACAACATTAGCGGATTAGGAAAAGAGTAGGAAACATGTACCTAGCTTCCCAAACCTTTAGTTTTCATACAACTACTTACACACAAATGAAAATTGACTGCCTTGATTACATAAATGAACTACTGAGTACGGTGAACAGTAGTCATAAAAAAAAAAACCACCCAAACTAAAACCAGACATAAGAGGAAGGACTTTGCTCAAGCAGATAGAAGAATAGTCTCCCTCCTGTCTTATATCAGATATTTACAATACATAATTCAAATCCCCATGAAGACTTATCCATTTCCATTGTTTGGAAAAAAAAAAAAAAAAAAACAAAACACCAAGATGTCTTCTAAGCAACTAACCAAAACCATAGGAGGAAGTACAAAAAGAAAGTACAAAAAAATTATTATGCACAAAAATATTGCAAGCAATTAGTTTATTCTGACCAGAGCCCAGGCAAGCTTTAGGAGCTGGTTTGTGTGTTTGTCACCTCAGAGCTAATGCAAAGTTCTGCCCAACAATGGAAACTGTGCTATTATGAAATATTCATTAAGACTGCATAACTGACAAATATATTTTGTAACATTCGGTTCAGTGATTTAAAGCCATCCCACCTTGTTAGGGGACAGAAGTTGTTTTAATTTACCATCTGCTAAGTGACTTTTCTGTAGCATGCCAGTGATCTCTATCGAATTCAAAAGCTGATGTGCCTCTACCACAGCACTCTCCCAGATGCCATTTGATAAAGCATCTTCTACCCAGACTCAGGCAGAACAGATGTTTTATATTTCTCTTTTCCATCAGTAATTCTTACAAATAAGATAGGCTACATATGAGTGAAGTATGTGTACAAAGCTGCTGATACGGATGTCCAATTTTCATTGCTTTCCCAGGAGTATAAAGCAGAAGGCACAGATTCAACACTGTTATCCACAAAATGTCAAGAAGGAGCAGCCATGGGAATTGTTATAACCATCGTTCACAGAGGACACAGTACCAGGATTTTTCTGGCCCTTATCCAATTGCAAGCATCACTATGGCTCAGGACTATCAGGGTAGAGCCAGATTTTTACCACTGCATTGAAAACTTTTTGTCAATCTCAAAAGTCATACTTTAGAAACCCATATGCACAAAGGTCCAAATGAAACTGCCTGATAAGATTTAATGGTTTCCTAAAACTATTTTTAAATGTTTTTTAACAGAATATTACGGTACATAATGACACATTTTCTGAGTGACCTGAAGCATTCCCTTGCAGAACACATAAAGATAGAGAAGTAACCAAAGTAGAACAAGTAGGCCAGCATCACTGGTGGGATATCTTTACAGGGTATTCCCCAACAGCAACACAGGTATTCCATTACCTGGTGCACCCAATACTAACTATAACCATAGCTATGCTTTTGCTAACTCTCACAAACATATACCTATGGCGAAAACTGAAATCCTTAGTGACAAAGACCCAAATGATTTGGGCAATGGTACAGTCGTACCAACACCCCCTGGAATTACAATTTGACGAAATAATTCATAAGTTATAAGAAAAGGGGGGAAATGAAGCCACTCAATTGAGGCAGTCTTTGAGAAACAAAAGGTTAACTCAAACACAAAATTGTGGAAGTAATTCCAAAACCCTAGCATTAGGAAACCACAGAAGCAATAAATTGTCTGAGGAACAGAACATGTTGACAAGATAGAACATTTAAAACATAAAACAAAGAGATAGCAACATCAGCAAATCTTAGAACGAGCCAAAAGTCAACCCGACCCTACCACACTTGCCAACTATCCAAATTAGGGAAAGATCTGAGGAAAGTTCAAAAGTTTACAACAAGGAAGACCAACGAACGACCACTGCCCATGATGAAGGCTACAGGAACTCCCACCTCTAAACCTCCCCAAATTGAAGACTCCGCCTATATATGAATATTACAAGTAGATGTTGCAATTTAATGAATATGCATGTTTATGATGTAATCTTATGCTCTAAACTGTATAAAAGAACTGTGCTGATTGTACAAGACAGAGTTCTTTGTCCAGGGTGACCTGGGAACTCTCCAACGCATTGCATTAAAATACCTCCTGCTTTAAGGAAACAAATTTTCATCTCTAAAGCAGTCTCTCTGTGCTTTTTGGGGCAAAAATTCGGCTTCAATAATCTTATAAGAGGCACCTCTTACCACTTGCTAAAAGTCTTTGGTTTGTTTGTTTGTTTTTTCAGAAAAAGGAGATAGATATGTTTTCTAAATTTATTTGATTGTCTTCAGTCCCTTTCCATTTAAAATATATTTAAAATTTTATCAACTTTATGTCAAGAAATGGAATAACATAATCATACAGCTTTTTGTATTTAAATTAAATTACAGAAGGGCCTGGCTGAAGAAAACAGTTTAAAAGGTAGACTATTCTTAACTCTCTAAGGACAAAATGGAATGGGAAAAGAGTATGTAAAACCCGAACTGAGAAACAATTACGTATAACAAAAAAAAGAAATAATAACAGAGTTATACAAATGAAGAATTGTCTCAGCTGCAGTGTGCTCAAATTTTTTCATCTTCACCCATGATTTTTCTTCTAGGAAACCTTCAGCTTCTATTTATATTGAAGCCAAATCTTCTGAGTGAGGGAGAGCTTCAAGCAAGTGATGTGTAACCATTGATACAGGGCTGTGTTAAATACCACTTTTATATCATCCTCTATTCAGGGCTTCTGAGCTGCTTGAAAGTTTGAAGCTGAGGAAAATCACTCAGCTGACATTTCTGATACAAATCCCTCTCCTGGCTAGATAGCATCCTTCAAGCATGGAAAGGGGAGGTCCAGATATCAGTTGTACTCATCTTCGTGCCCCTAGCTTGAACTGATGCTCTTAGAGAAAAGAAGCCATAGTTAAATACCAGCAACTCTGAAGTAGATCCACTGGTAGCCTGTACATATCTCTCCCATGTGCCTGATCAAAAACAGCAGAAGAAGACAATGCACTTCCAGTGCTATAGGGAAAACTAGACCTCTAAATAGGACCTCAGTGCAACTCCAGTGGATCAAAAGTCTAGATATCTCTCCATGGAAAGAAATTACTAACCTTGTAAAAAACTAAGTTGGAGGAGAATTTTCCATTACCATAGAGAAATATGAGCCTATGAGGCCTGAAGTTACCTACAGATTCTATAACACATCAAAGTACATTTTATCAGGTCTTTTGCATTTTAACAGCTTAATTAATTTAATTAAATTGCATTTCAAGTGCAGTATTTATGTTAATACAACACAAGATAGATTCATCTCTCCTGTGCATGAGAGTGAAGGACTCACAAGGCGAGGAAAGAACAGCCTCCACTGCGATGTGAAAAGAGATAGGCGACATGGCTGCTGGGCAGCAAAATATTTGAGATTCTGTTTTTGCTATGTCCCTGTCCTAAGAACTTGCAAGTCTGCTGCTTCTCACCTACTGTGTTCTTATTTGACAGTCTCCCATCTGCTTTACTCCTTAGATTGTTGATGCTTTCACACCTATTAGTTTATCTGCTGTCTTGTCAGCTAGCACATATCCTGGATGAGTGATGGCAAGCTAAAGCTTAGTAGGGACAAAATAGACCTCTTGCTGCTCTCACACCAACCCTTTCTGTAGCTTGTCATTTCTTTTTCCAAACCCTATGTTTACCCCATTATTTAATTTTACAGCACAACAAAGCCTCACACTTTTGTTCATATCTTATTCACTAAACTTTTACCAGCTTAAAGGATATCTAAAAGTTTTCTTTGTCCAATGGCTTTTAGCACTTTCCCACACTCTAAATGTTAAAACTTCATCTCAGTACACACAATAATGCTTTCTGGGAACTCTAATAAACATCTGTTCAATCTCAAATCACATCCTTCCTGCAAACCTCTACAGTACTTGCCTCCACATTACCATATCAGATGAGGTCTGGTCTTAAAGGTTTACCAACCTAAATTATTCCTTGGACCTTGCCTCCTGTCACAACAGCTTAGTCAGAAACGCCTATTTGTCCCCTTCTCCTGCTACTTTTTCACACTCCCACCATGCTGCCCACTCCACCAAAAAAAAAAAAAAAAGGCAAAAGAAAGCCTTCACACTCCAATATGTCACCCCCCACCCCCCACACAGACTCTCATTCAAAATCTTCTTGAGACTTATTTCTGGTGAATCCTAATAAAAGTCACACTTCTTCAACCCCAATATTTAGCTGAGAGCATCCTGAAGATCTACAGGGAATATTTAGCTACAAATATGCTCCTCTTTCCATTCTGCCAGACTTTCTCCTTATAGTCAACTTCTCATAAAAATCTCTGCTCCATCCTCATGCCCCCTGTGAATGATGCAGTTCTCACCTCTTCTGTGCAGTCACTACTTTGCCAGTATATAAATCTGTCTGGAAGACATACTTCTGTCATGCTGCTTACCCTGTCTCAAAACTGATTTGTAAATTAGTTAAATTGTTATAAAGCTCACTCCCATCATTGGTACTGTAAGCTCCCAAAACCAGAGACAATTCTCCACTTCTGTAGGGATGAAGGAGATACAACACGCATTTCAAGTCAGTCATGTCTATATTTTACCTCCTTTTTTGCATTGTATAGTTACTAAACTTATTTTTAAACAGCCAAACAGGTTTTGCCTAGTCAATGAGAAATAAAACAGGAGACAAATCAAATTGCATTCCCAACTGCAGAGGTAGATATCTTTCAAAAATCAAACTCGCAAATGATCCAGAAAGATTAACAGAAACAAGCAAACATTCCTGCAATACAGGATAGGCAATGGCTTTAGATTAAGAAAATATATGTTTAATTTTATAGGAAAAAAATATGTTAGTAAACAGTAAGCAGATGAGTGAGAAGTGTGATACACCCTTGGACTACAGTGGATACACTTATGGTTTTTTCAGTCTTCCAGTATGAAAGCTGCTTACATCTACTAAGAGTAAAGTAAAAAAGTCCTTTCTCATTTACATTCTAGATGCCCACAGCTACTCCCACAACCAAAACGAAGAGTAAACCTGTATAGCAATTCAGAACAGATTTCCTTGCTGCATAAAATTCAGTGCCTGCTGTCACTGCAGGCACTCCAGAGAAGTTGTTACTCAACTGACAACTTAGAACAAATTTTGAAATAATTTTATTATACATTACAATTAAAATCCAGTAGTTAAGTTCCCTTATTTCTGGAAGATCCCTGTGAAATCTCTATAAATTTCTGAATTGTTGGAAACTACTTCCTGTTTAATCCTGCAAATCACCCCAGTCCTCCCACAAGCTCTCTCACAATGCACCTAAGAAATTGTTTATACTCAGAAATTATCGCTGTCTCAAAGCAGCTGCTGATACTAACTGTGAACAGAGTCAATATGAAGGAAACCATTTCAGTTTTCTGCAGCCATTGGACCACTTTTAAGAGATCTTCATGAAGAACACATAAATTCAATACACACACTTAACCTTTTTCTCACAGAGAAAGAAGTAACAGAGCTACTCTAAATCAAAACTGATAAAAGATGTTTTAGGGCCTAATTTATAGTTATATAGTCCATTTAGATACATCCAAGCATTTGAGTAAGACAGGCTACTTCTCACAGAGATATTCAAAGTAAATTTTCCTGATTTGTCTTTTATCATCAAAACTAAAGGGTCTGCTGTGTGTAAGCTGCCCACCTGTCATGCTTTAACCCCAGCCTGCCACCAAGCCCCACACAGCCACTTACAAGATAGGGGAGAGAATTGGAAGGGAAAAAGCTAGGAAACTCATGGGTTGGGAAAAAGACAGTTTGATAGGGAAAGCAAAAGGCCCACACACAAGAAGGGCCAAACAAGGAATTAATTTGCAGCTTCTCATGGGCAGGCAGGTGTTCAACCATCTCCAAGAGTGTATAGCTCTATCATGTGTAATGGCTACATGGGAAGACAAATACCATCACTCTAAATGTCCTCTCCTTCTTCCCCCCACTTTATGTACTGAGCTTGATGTCATGTGGTCTGGAGTATCCCTTTGATCAGTTTGGGTAACCTGTCCCAACTGTGTCTCCTCCCAGCTTCCTTGACCTTGTGGCAGCACAAAAAAGGAGAAAAGACCATCTTCATTCTGTGTAAGTGCTGCTCAGCAATAACAAAACATCTCTGTGTTATCAACCCTCTGTTCAGCACAAATCTAAAACATAGCCCTGTACCAGTCACTGTGAAGAAAACTAACTCTGGCCCAGCTGAAATCAGCACACCACCTCATAACTCCCTCAGTAGTGTCCTGAGGCTACAAGATGTTTGCAAGAAAGAAAACCCATTTCTTTCTTGCAAAAAGAAACCATTTCTAAGGAAAACCATGAGAATTATTCATTTACCCTGTTGACCCTCTTCCTAACCAGCTTTGAGACATCTCTGAAAATCATGGGAAATAGCCATAATCCTAATGAGATTTTCTAGTAGATAAGTTATCAGCAGAAGGAGAGAATACCGCTCCATGACTAAACAGATAAGAGAGCAACAATTTGTTAAAAGAAATCCATGTTTCTGCTCACATCAGTTTACAGTGAACAGTCATTCGTTATGCTTGACTTTTTTTGAAAAATGCAAGCAGATGGTTGCTATTTATTTTAAATACTCAGCATGGAGTTTTCCATGGAGTGACTGTCCCTTAACAAGACCTGAAAGCAGCAGGCAGTGGAGTCAAAAATGACCTGATCATCTTTTTCCTTCCAGCATGCAGTAATGTTAGATTAAAAAAACACAGTGACTTTTAACTTACAACATTAGAACAACAAATCTATTACTGTGATCAAGGCAAGACAACTTAAACAAGAGAGACTCTACAGCTCCTCAGATACTCTGACTTCAGTGCTGTTTGGGATGAGACCAAGAATGGCAGAGCTATAGCCTCTTTTCCATTGTTATTCCTTGGAGCTTATGGTTATATGCAGCATGGCAGGTTTGGGCAGAGAAAGAAGCATTAACTAGGCAGAACACTGACTGTCAGCGTCTTTTAGGGTAGGGCTAGGATTTGTGAAATTTTACCATGGGTTAACAAACTACTGCATGGTATCTGAGCCACATGAAATGGTCCAATTGCCCCTGGCTCTGCTGTGGGCAGCTAAGATACTCAGCATACTCAAGAAGTGTAAGTGGACAACTCTCCAGCCAAAGAAATTTAATCTTGAGGTGAGTTCATTAATAAGGATGGACCAGGCTTCAACAGGAGCTGACACTTGAAACATTCCAATTTATTAATAACACTAATCCTATTTTTTTTTTCTTCTCTACAGTGCTTCAGGCCATTAGTGATGCACACACTGAGGACAGTGCTGACATGCCATGGTAACACTGCTGAAGTTACAGACTGCATGTTTGTACAAAGGCATTGTATAACATCGCTCCTGGCAACAGAGACAGCAAAATCTATATCACATGCCTACAGTCACATCCTGTAACCATCGGAACACAAGAAAAAGCAAAAGACTAAGAAGTTGTCAGACAATCACACAAACAAATGCTGCCTGATGTCACAGTAGATTTCTTTTATCAGAAAGATTATCCCTACAGTGTAAACTTAAATAGCTTTGATCTGTTAGAGCAATATACTGGGCTCAAATGCAAAAGGAAAAGGTGTATTCTCTTCAGCTTTGTTATGTGTAGATGAGTTATAAAGTTATAAACAGGACATCATAAAGATTTTTATTGGTCTTTTGTGGTTTCAAGAGTACCCAGCATCAGCATTACCAGTATAGCTTCTCTATTATTTAGTGCAGAGCACTAATGACACAGTTTTTCATACCAGGGAACTTCTGTTGCCAGCTACAATTTCACAGGTATCCCCCCTCCCTCCCCCCGGTAGCAATTCATGTTGCATAAGTTTTTTAAAGAGTGTATGCAAGACTTGCTTTCTAGCTGTTGTAAATCCAGAGGGGGTTCATATCATATGCAGGAGAGAAATTATGAACTGAAGAAAGCATAGATATGGCAGAACATCCATTGACTTCGTGAGTAACACTAAATACCTCTAGTATGATAGCATATATTGGTATCTAGATTGCACAGATTTCTGGAACTTATCTATTTTTATATATGTTTTTTTATTAGATTTTCAACCTGGAGGAAGGCATCTGTGTTTTTCTCCCTGTCTTCTCATCATGTTCTGTATTCTCTGCTTGGTCTCTTTTTCATAGCACTTTTTGCTTTTGACAATATAGTATATTCTAATGATATTTAAAAAGCCTTTATTTTCACAATCCAGTCATCTCTACAGAAACCAGAAAGAGCTATATAATTACTGATATATGAATTATAGCAAGTGTCAGCCTGACCTTCATATCAGATGCTTCCCCATACCCTTATTAATTACTATTTATTCACGGTCATAGCTATGAACCTTCCAATAATTAATTTTTTTATACTTTACTCTTCCACTCCTGTGAGTTACTCTTCCTTTTTGCTTTTCAATCTCTAATATCATCACTGGATGAAGATATTGCTTTCATTTGCAGTAATCCCATCCCTCACATTATTTTTACGCTCTACCTACAGGGAGCACAGTTTGAGGTTTATCAGACACAAAAGGCACTTTTTTTAGGAATGCAAAACAGTCTTTACAGAATCCTCACATTAATTCTCAGCTTGTGTTTCACTCCAACATCAGGATGAAGTCTCAAGTACATGGGGACAAGAACCCAGTCGTGTTTCAACATAGTAAGGTCCAACTACTACCAGCCCAAGAGGTCAATATTTTACTGTTGCAAGTTCCACTTCTGATGTTAACAGCAGACTAGTTCAAGAAGTTTTACCTTGAATAGGTTCATGTATCTACTTGTATTTTAAATATGACATTGTGTAAAGATGCAGTCTGATACTTTTAGTATCACTACCCAAAAAATAAAGAAAAACACATGCAAAACAAAACTTGTAATCCACATAACTCCTAAGGATGTCTCAGCTTTCAGCAGCATTTCTGCTTACAATTAACACACTAATTTTGAAAAAAAAGTTTGAACTCAGCAGCCAGAGGAATCTGTCAGAAAAGTCAAGTATGAATGCTTTATAAAACAGAACAAACCAAAGTGTTCTTTATATTGGTTATGAAACAATGAACACATTTTAATAAATGAGACTAAACCCAAGAAATAAAAAAAAAAATTTCATCTACTTGTAAGCACAATAAATCTCCAAGTGAGTTTGACATCAGAAAATTATGTAAGAGGAATACTGCACACTACTGAGCATAACCCACTCAGACTATTCAACCTATAATAAATATAAGAGTGATCACAACACAAATCAAGATTTCAAGTAAGGAAAAAGAAAGATTACAGGAGCTGAAGTCACAGAAGTCCTGAGGGCTCTAAGTTATGAAAAAATCTGGCTTTACATACAGTATCTGTTCCCTGAGATGAGATTATCCAAAGTGCAAACTGAAAGAGTGTTATAGTAGAGCTCACAGTATAGAAACACTGTACATGTTCATTACACTTATGGCTTTCCTAGACTTCCTTCTTTATATCTCTTATTAAGTCTGAAAAACAACAGAAGCTTGTACTTTCAGAGAAAGCTAAAAGCATGTATTTTCAAATCTTAAACAAAATATTATATCATGTTTTGAACATTACAGTCAATTTTGCCAGTGTTTAGAGATAGTAAAGTCTCTATTTTGAGCTTAACTTCCTATACAACATCACAGTTCTATGGTATATAACAGATAAACCTCACTGCTGGTGAAAAACAGTTAAGTACATTCTAAAATTAAGCATGCTAGGGCCCTTATCAATAACAAAAATACTTCCATACGTAAGACTTAAAGACTGTTCTGTCTTTTGTAAGCATTAATGTTTATTTATATCCAGGTCAAGTCAATGGCCATCAGACACTTTTTATGTTTTTTTTTTTTTTTTGCTCCTACCTGTGAATAAATATAGAGGTAGAACCAACACATGCCTTTAGATTCAAAATCAGTTCAGCCATATACAATTCTTACAGTAAGATGCTAAAATCAAGTACCTTTCTGGTATTATTTTCTTAAAAATCCTAATATTAATAATAGTGGTTTTAAAACAGGACTTCTGCTTTGTGACAAAGCTGCCTTGTGTTATCTCAAAAATCAGCTATCTTTAATGGTAGCATGAGGTCCAGAACCACCAGCACGCAACATTAACAGATTGATTTTGACTCCCTTTGGATCTGGAAACAGAGAGAGTACACAAGTGCAGCAAATGTTGTTTCGAGATTAGTGTGCTATTAAAATAAAATTAGACAACAGGTCTCCCCCAACACAGGGATTGCCACATCCCACTCCACTGTGCAACCTGTGCCTGCCCACAGCTTCAGTCTCTTCCAGAACACTTCTCATGAGGAAAAGCCAAGCATCCAAGTGTAAAAAGATCTTCTTCAAAATGTAGACAAGGCTAAATGTAGTCAGACTATTGTTCAGGTACTTGACCATCCATTTGTCTCATCTAGGATGAATTGCATTTTACTAGTAATTCTTCCTGAAACACAGTTCTGATACATTTTTGGAGCAGAATACTTCATTATGCAAAGGAGCTATTTTTTCCCTTTTACACCCTCATGTAAAAAAGCTAAGATGCTGTCCATCTTAGGTCTATCTTGAGCTATGTGGGTTTTCTTTTTTTTTTTTTTTCCTCTGTACACTGCCTTGAATAGATATTTTCATATTTGAGATGCAATTAGATCACAATTACACAGTGAGAACAAATAGCAAAAATGGAGCCAGACTACTCTGCAAAAGGCACAGAAACAAGCAAGCTATAAAAAGGGACATTCTGTTTAGGTAGAGAAATTTCACCATGGCAGTGGTCAAGTATTAGCATAGGTTGCCCAGAGAGGTTGTGGAAACGCTGCTCCTGGAAATAATCAGAATCCATCTGGACAAATCCCAGATTTTTCAGGCAAGTTCTGAGCATCTCCAACCTCACAGTTCTGAATGTAGTTCAAAGGAAACTCCAAAGCTCCTTTTCAACTAAATTGTTCTATGATTCTGTAGCTGACAGGTAAATCAAAGGACCATTTTGGCCCATAAAGAAATCAAACAGCTGCAATCTAATGAAGAAGAGGCTACAGCTTTTTGAATTCTAATTTTTGAGTTAGACATTCCTGAAAGTGTACAGCACCTTTTTCACAATCCTTCAAAGAGCAGCACATGTGAGACATTATTACACTCTGAAATCAAACTTTAGGCTTGCTTTCTTTACAAGTTACCTTTCATTTGGTCTTTCTTTATAATCTTATTGATGTTGAAATAAGTAGCCTACACCTCTTAAATAACAAGTGTGTTGTAGGTGGTGCTGGTTATTTTAATTCATGTTTTCTTTTCACAAGATAGATGCTGGCAATTCCTCAGCATTTGCAACCATGATCCCTTTTAAAAACATGGGATCCGAGGTACATAACACCTACTACACATTTCCTGATACCTAATGGTAAAGTTATTATGCAAATGGTGAGGTTGTTTATACAACAAAAAATTTTGGCTGCCAGAAAAAGAATTAGTTATAGTAGAATTTTCTCCACAGTTGAGCAAAACTGCAAAAGTACGATCCCTAGAAGAGGTGGCATTAGCAACAGGCCCTCCAGCACACAGCTGGGAGCCGTGGATGAGCACCTGCACTCCAGAAACCAAACAGCTGGTACTCCATGCACCCCAACCTGCAGCTGCACATCAGAAACAGTTGAGAGAAAGACAGATGCTGAAAATATTTCACTGGCTCAGTTTAAAACTTCTTACAGCACTTTTTCTGCAATCTTTCAGTACTTCAGTTCTCTGGAGTTGAACAAAGAACAAAAACTCTCCAGCCCCAAACTTTCTTCAGTATAACAAAAAATGGAGTCACAATTGGCAAGACATAATTTGTTAAGGCATTGCCAGTAGATTCATTAGTTATCTTTGATTTTAATGAGATGCTGTTGTAGTTCAGAATACTAATCACTTCTCAAGCTGAAAAGAATAGCCCATGTATGCCCAGAAAAGCAGCATGAGCCAATTATAACAAACAGAAACAGCAAAATTTAAATTTGGAATTTCAGGGTGATTCATTGACCTACCCTTTTCCAAGGAGCCTTTGAACAACTGTCATAGCTAAAACATGTTAAAAGAGGCAAATATTTTAAGAATGCTCACTTTGCTCCTTTATACAATTAAACCATCTGTGCTATAGTGGTCCTTAACTGATAGTCTATCTACACAAAAGGTAATAAAAATCTTCCCTGTTTAGTCCTCTGAGCAGATGTCTCCTTCAGAGTTAGACAAAAGTGGAAAACAAGTGCCAAAAAAACCACACACATCTAAGACAGGAGTTATACTTCTGCTTTTATTTTCCCCTTCCTCTTCACAAATTCACAGAATCGATAAGGTTGGAATGAACCACAGTGTGTTATCTGGTCCAACATCCCTGCTCAGTCAGGGTCATCCTGGAACACATGGCACAGGATTCCATCCAGATGATTCTTGAATGTCTCCAGAGGAGGAGACTCCACAATCTCTCTGGGCAACCTGTTCAGTGCAGTCATCTGCACAGTAAAGTTCTTCCTCATATTCAGGTGGAACTTCCTGTACATCCATTTCTGCCTACTGCCTCTTGTCCTATTCCTTGGCACCATACAGTAGAGCCTGGCTCCATCCTCTTGTCACCGTCCTTTCCAATACTCATAGACACTGATGAGGTCCCCTCTCAGTTGTCTCTTCTTGAGGCTTAATAGGCCCAATTCTCTTAGCCTGTCCTCATAAGAGAGATGCTCCTTGTCCTCTCATCTTTGTGACTTCCTCTTCTAGGATAATACAAAATTTAAAGGAGAAGAATTATGTGAATGTTTGGAATCACGATATTCTCTAAAGATTGGAAAGATCCTCCTGACACTAAGTGGAGAACTGCATCTTCAAAACAACTGTAATTCTTAAGAATTTGTACTTCCACAGCATAAATTTCAGACCTGTTCTAGATAGATAGATTTGATTACTTGATTACAATGCCCAAAAAATAGCCTCCATTTAAGGGAAATGATGGAAAGGCACAATCTTATCTTTAGCTGTTTCCAGATTTGCATGAGTGTCTTAATTAGAATTCGAGCATTCAAACTTGACACCCTGTGGTTTTCCATTTCTTAGCAACACATTTATTGCTTTTTTCTCAAGGCTGTGTTTGTATGTTTTACTAGAACAGGAACACAATAAGGTCACGAGCAGTTCCAAAGCATAAAGGGGTATAATCTTCATTTTCTAATCTCTGAAAACAAAAGAAGAAAGAGAACATTTTATCATTAACTTCTGCCCACGCTGAGACTAAACACTCAATTGGTATAGTACAACACAAAAGTATGATTGCTGCAGCAACATGTAACTCCAAGAAGTCACCTAGATTTCTTCCAGTTAATCCAATACTCAGGAATATTTAAAAGGTTTGTTGTTGTGTGGGGTTTTTTTCTTTTAAACGAAAGATTTCTCTACTTTCTAATATTGGACAGTAAATTTAAAACACATTTTAACAAGGTTACAGAAACACTTTTCAACATGCTGTGAAAAATATTTTGCAAGCAGCAATTCAGCTATTACTGAAGCAATTGCAAGCAATTGCAATTGCAAGCAGCAATTCAGCTATTACTGAATTAATCCACACACTTTTACTTGCAAGTCCTTTCCAATCTAGATGTGTCTTGTCTGAGCTGCAACTGCCAGTTTCTTTCAAACTGCTGTAAGAATGGCACTTGAGACCATGCCAGTCCCCCCTTTCCTTCACTGAGCAATATTGCTAAGGCAGCCAGTTGTCTCTCAGTTAAAGAGTGAAGGTCAATGTGCAGACAATGACAATGTAAGTTTGAGATATAGAGGTAACAGTGACTTCAAGCTTAGAGTTCAAGGCAAATGCAGTGTCTTAATCTGTTCACCTCACATCTCAGTCTTTAACTTCTTTTTTTCTGAGAATGATGGTCCTGCTCTCCCAGGCAGAGACACAGTCCATCAATGCACCATCTTTGGTGTATTGCATCTCTTCTTTTCCCTCTGGTAGGCCTGGCAACCACAGGTCCTTTGAGAAATGTTCTTTACTTCACACAAGAGAAGTCTTGTGATTCTGAATTTGCAGAAGCAGATCACTTTGGTCACCTAGGAAAGTAATCACAGTAATGGTGGCAATCAGCAAAAGTTACACGAACTTACATTTCTTCCCTTTCTTTTTAGTGTCACTTCTTGGAAATCAGCTCAAAGCAAAACAAAAAAAAAATATTTTCATTTCTTCCTAACTCCTGGAACACTATCAGAAATTATTTAGATGGATTAAAAGTTCGAATATAAAATGAATTTACTGTAACTGAGTCAGGAATGCACTTCAGGAAGCTTGAGTAATACATTAACTCATCCTAATTTTGAAGTGAATGCTTTTTGGTTATGGAATAATAATTATGTAAGTACGATCCTGATGATACAGAACCTAATCTTAGGGGGGTTATTTTGAGCATCTCCAAATTTGATTACATAGAAATCATTAGACCATAAAAAGGAACAATTAATTTCAGTCTATATTCAGGCTCAGACTTTCAAACTGTTCCCTCACTTCTTTACTTCCACAGTATAATGTTCTAAACCAACCCACATCTACCAATAATCTTTGTGTGGTTTCAACATTTATTAAGTCAAACCATCCATGCAAGCAAGCCTAAAAACACAGGAAGAAGAAAAGTATGTCTTTTTATGGAGGAAAGTGTTGAAAACAAACATGGAACTGTTTTTACAAATATTTAAGTGAAAGACATAGACAAGAATCAAATGCTCTAAATCAATGTAGCAGCTTCACTAGGTCCCAGTTTTCTATCAAGCAAGCACATGAAGTAATGAATTAATTCTACTCAGTGCTACCCCCACTGCCATTATGCTGAAGTCTCTGCTTCAATACATACTTAAAAAAATTAAACAAATTTTCAGGGTACACTGGTCTTACACTAAACATATTACTGTTTACTCACCCAAAATATTTGCTTTCATTTTGAGAAGAAGCAATCTGCTGGCTAACATATTAAGCTGTCAAGACATGTAAATTTGGATTGTAAAGTCAAAAGAAATATTTCCAGTTACCCACAGTACATTACACTTCTCCAGCTTCCTGCTGGACAAAGCCTGTCCAGCAGCCAAGGCTCACGTGGATTGAACCACAGCTGCCAGGTTCCAGAAAGGAACATTAAGGATGTTAAAAGTGTGTCTGAGTATCAAAGACTCACAGAATAAAGACAAACCTGGAATGAACACACCCTAAAGGTTTTACAAGCGAAACAAACCTCAACTTTACTCTTTGATTACCAGTAAAACCAAATTAAATCAAAGCATCCCTGCTCATGTGATGCACAGAAGACTTTACAGTGGACTCTACTTTATTACTAATAACATTTTCCTACACAACACTCCAGTTGAAGGCTCTTTTCCTTGAAAGTGATAAATATTCATTTTGTGGCTTCCATTAACTGTAAGTCAAATCAAGTTTGAAAGATAATATTGAATTGCTTATAATTGTAAGAGCATGTTATTGTTTGTGAATTTCTAAAGTTATGGAGAAGCACACTGTGAGGGGTAGATGTGTCTTTCATCTTAACATTAGATTATCCAAAGTTCATTTTCACTCTTAACACTGCATTAAGAAGGAGTTTTACATGAATATAGATCATCTATGTTAATACCATCTAGCTCAAGTAAAGCCAGTAGAGCTTTAGTTATAAGAATGCATTTGCTTTTAAAAATTAAATCTTAATTAAAAATTTTTTTTGCACCCATCAGAAAGGTCTGTTTTATCTTAATTTTCATATTGCTATGAACACCACTAACAATAACATATCATCTTGAAAGTAATACATATTTTTTTATAATTTCACTAGGATTTGTTTGATTAAAAATACATTTCAGTACCTTAAAATGCATGTACATCTGGAGATGGAAAAGAGAAGTGACCTTCTGCAGCCTCATCTGCATATACAACTGATCCATCTACTGTATTTAGTGTAAATGTTTACTCCTTATTGCATCTCGTAATATCAAATAGTTTATCACTTGTGCAAAATAAAGCTAGTAAGGATTCCCTCATCAATAGAAAGAACATTCATGGCCCATACACTTACACTGCCTTTATTAAAAAGAATAGAACAACACTCTTCTCAAAAAACAAACAAACAAACAAACAAAAAAACACCCAAGAGGGCCTTATTCACAGCAGGGAAAAAAATACACAAATTTGTCAATTTTTCTCTTATTTAAGAGTGACACAAAAGCAGCTTTTAAAGTTGGTGATTTCCTGGGCTAAGCTGGACTCCTACTTAAGCATTCTTTTATTGTATCAGATTCTCATTGAAAGATCCAGGGAAATTTTTAAAAAAATATGTAGATTCACAGTTGATAAGGAGAAGAAATATATTTTACAAGTTATTTAGAAGAAAGAAGAGTTTAGGGCATATTGGCGGAACAAAAGGAACAAAATTAGCACAGTAGGCCTCTGAATATACCTTCTGCTTCTCAATAGGAATATTCATCCCAAGCACTATCTGCTATGATGTACCTCTAACCATTGGATTCTCTAAGCTCTCTCATTCAAAGTTCTACAGTGCCTCCTGTTATGTAGATGTAGCCTAAGTGTTAGCATCTAGAAAAGAGATAACATATTACGGGTTTTTGCAAAAAGATAGAACAGCAGCTTCATCCACTGTGCTTCTTCTCATAAACCAACACGAGAATCTTGCAATAGGTTTAGGCTGAAATATGCTTCTTTCTAGGAAAGGACACTGCAAGGACCAAGTATGACTATAGCTCTGTTCTTACCAATAGTGACAGTGTTTATTATGGTATTTTTTTTTATTTTGCATGATATAGCAAACATGGTGTTGTAGCTTAATAAAAAATTATTTTTCCTAGTCATAAAATAGTAGAAACACCATGAGGCCTTCAGAAATGAACCATTCCAAAGCAGAACAGTGGCCATACTCCAGGGACTTTAAGCTACCATATGTAGTGATCCATAAGTGGTAAGAGAAAAAAGAATTACATTAAAACATTATATTTTGTGTATAATTAAAGTATAATCAAAACTACAGTGATTGTGATACTGTCCACAAACAGCATGTTTGTCATCACAACTGACAGTCATACTACATTACAGTTCCTTACAGGCTCCTTTGATCAAGCTTCTGTGGCATTTTACCTAATGACATTCTATAAATTAGCTCAAAACCATTAAACTGAAACTGATAATACAAGATCCTGAAGCTAAGTGATGTTTACAAGATCCCAAAGCTAAGCTATGTTTACAAGAGCTTCACATGATAGGAAATTTTGCTTTTTATTACTGTAACTTCAAAGAACAGCAAATTTAATACATACCTTCTCAAATCATAATATTTGCTTAATAGAAAACATTTTCTATTTAGAGCAAGAGGCTATTCCATAAGTATATTCACACTTGGTTTGAGCTTCTGAAACACGCATTTGGAAGCATCCTTCAATTCCAACGTACATCTTTACAAGCCTGGGTAAGAAAACTAAACCAAACAACTTTCTTGTTGCCCAGAAAAGTTGAGGATTTCCCATCCTCAGAAGTGTTCAAGGCCAGGCAATCTGTTAAGTGTTAAGGCCTTGAGCAATTTGGTCTAGTGAAGGGTGTCCCTACCCATCACAAGTGGGTTGGAACTAGATGATCTTTATGGTCTTTTTCAACCCATACCTAAAACCCAAACTGATTCTATTAATGTCTTTCATGAGCAAACAGTTCACTGGATGCCACTCGCATAAATCCCTTGAATCAGTTATCGCTTCTTAAAGTTCAGTCTGAACATTAGACACAGCTTCTTGAATAGCATTAATGCAGCCCTGGAACAAGTTAATAAGGATTATTATGGAATTTCCAGTACTGAAGGCTCTCAGGATTCAGCTAGACAAAACCACAACTGAGCTGACCTAATACTGACCAGAGTCCTGCACTGAGCATGAGCTCAGCCTAAATGATCTACCCAGGCCCCTTTCAACAAATCTTCCATACTCTCAAAAATTCACAATAAATAATTTGATGCAGAAAGCTTATGATTATTATACATGAAACATTCTGATGAGATATACTCTAGCTTTTAATTTCTGACTTGGTACAAGTTTTTAGTACAAGATGCTGCTCCCCACCATTAGTTTGAGCTTCTTGAGAGCACACAAACCATTAAGATTATCTTTGACTATTGAAACCAACTGTTTTTGTGTAGCAATGATCATCAAGCTCCAGGACATTGTTCACTACATTATTTATAGTGTGAGTCTCAGTAGCTTCAAGTGCACTGGACATAACACATTTCTCTTAAGGGTAGATTAGTCAACTGTGCAATTTTGCCTGGAAGAACCCTGTCTAGCACTTCTGTTTGGGCAGTTGACTTTCAAATGCCTCTTTGAGTTGCAAAGTGCTTGGAAGCAGCTTTCCAACAAACTATCTTCAAAAACTCTTTATCCTCTTTGAAACAAAAGTCGTGAATTTGTCTCAAACCTCAGCTTTGATCATTCTAGCCTCCACAACCAGAGTATTCTGTGGCAAACATTTTAAACCCAGAAACAGATAAAGAAATGAAAGTGCACTCAGCTCCTGGATGAGAAGAGATCCTGAATCTTAACAATTGCAATAAACTACTAGCACATCTCAAATAATTTATTGGTTTTGAATCTATAAATTAAGATTGGCCTACATTTAAGACTTGCATCTACTGAAAACAGGAATCATTCAATGACAGACATCTTTGTGGTGATTTCATCATTCTTAAAGGGAATTATAAATAAAACAGAAATCAACAATTGTGAGTTAATTACCTAAAATAAATCCACTCACTCCTTCCTTTCTCAAGTCAGCTTCTACTTTACAGAGTACCTCCAGCACAGGGAAAACTTACATGCCAAGAACGTTAGAGCTCTAGTAGAAATAAGCAGGGAAACAATGCCAGAAACTTCATAGCCTCTCTTCACAGGTGTTCTTAAGGCTATATCACTCCTGTTGCCAGTGGCAAAGATAAAATTTACAGGAATTCCTTGCTAATACTATGGCAAAGAGCGACACGAATGTAAAAGACTTGGGGAATGAGACTTATCCTGCAGTACCACTTGTGTATCTATTTCCTCTTACAAGACAGCCTGCTGATGTGAAGCTAAAATTATACAAGTCTGCAACATGCTCAGAGAGATGAGGGTGACATTCTCAGCTTAAGCTTTTTGCTTTGGGCCATCTAGTTTCCGTCAGTTTAAGATACCTAGGGGACATGAAAAACACTAGAAGAACCTTCCAGTCACTGCTGGCAATCATGGAAAGAGGAACTAGCATGTCAGCATTCAAAGAATGCAAATTTACACAAGACTAGAACAAATTCCAGTGCTCGAGGTTAGTTACACCTCAATAGTTACCCTTTCACTCTTTGATCAAGGGTCTCTTTCTCTACTAAGCACTGCAAGACTATCAGAGAAACAAGCCCTGGAGCATTTAGAGTTTTATAGATTCAATAAAAACAACCCCACATCCAGAAAAAAAAAAAAAAATATACTAACATAGTGAAAAGTAATGGCTACCGATTAGGTCTCAAGGAAAAAACAGCTACTAGCATAGCAAATACAGATAAGTTTTTGCCATCACTGCACATTGAAAGGATTTTGAAGCTTAACATATCAGTCCAGATACTCACAATGGAGACTTATATATGTTTACATTTGAACTGGCCTTGCAAGGCTTTTGATAAATACGAAGGATTTCCCTCAACTTCAGGCAATCTCTTGTTTAGCAGTCTAAATAGGGTTAATGATACAGCACCATTACTCATGGCCTGAGTTTAAATTATTGAGCAAATAGGAAGTGCCATCGGGAACCCTACAGTTCATCGATGCATCCAAATGTCACCTCTTCCCAGGCAGTAAACACTGTCTCCTTCCCTTATTAATAGAGAATCTGCTTTGCAGAGATGTCTCCTTGCTGTGCAATGCAATCACTGCTAGCATCCTGCTCTGTATTTGCTTTCAAAAAACCTGCTTTGACTAAACCTACACTTTGATGTCAGCCACAAATTAACAAAGGAATTAACAAAAGGAGAAGGTTACTCATCCAACCTATAAAGGCTGGGGGGGTTTTGCCTCATGGACTCCAAGGATAAAATTCTGCAGAAAATAGGGAACATGCAAATTAAACAGGCTGCTGCTTTAAATAAACTTGAAATTGTGGATTAAGTTATTTCTCAGTTAAATCTCAGTTTTTTGATATAAATTGCTCCATATTTCTTCTGAGACATTTTTCCAACTCAACATTAATAAGAATCTGAACACCTATAATAAGAGTTTCAGAACTACATAGTAGTTCTGCTTCATAGTAGTTTTGAGGTAAAAGCACTAAATTTCATCCTTCAGCCATAAATAAAGCCACTTCTCTGATAAAACTTTGGTGACCTAGTTCCTTCCCTGGCTGGAACAGGATCTGTCAAAGTGACATGCATATCCTTCCTCAGTATCAGCAATAAACTGTCAGTTAAGTTTCTAAATTGACAGTTTTCATATTTGCATAAACCCCTTTGAAAAAAATTATACATGCAGAAAAATGTAGTTCTCAAAGCCTGATTCTGATTTCCTTGGAAAACAGTATTAAGAAGGAATATTATCTTTAAAAGCAATAATTACACTACTAAAGAAAGGCCGAACGAGAGATCAGAAATAAGTACAAAATAAAAGAGAATTCAGGTTGTAAAGACACTAGCAAATACACACATATATATGGCTGCATATACATTAAATTAAACAGCTAGGAAATCTGTGATATGGAAACGCCAGACGTAACAGTAAGATACTACTTATTGAGACAACACATGATTAAATCGTGATAAAAGTGTGATCCTATGTGATACGTACCCAAATAAAACCAACTGAAAGAGGAAGAAGATTTTTTTGGTGGGGTTTTATTTACATATAACCTAAGGTTATCAGTTTAAGATTCAGCATGCAGTTTAGATTTGTAATCCTGTCTCACTTAAAAAGCTCAGATACCAATTATATTCTCATATAAACATGCCTCCTATTAGTCAAACCTGGTCTTTCATATGTGCCTCATGAGGAGTCTGCTATACGTGTTTTGATATCAGCATCACTACAACTACCTGTGCCTTTGTCACCTCACAGCAAGTCTATTGCAGTCACAGATTACAATTCAAAAATTTTAAAATTCTCCATTGATGTCTTCATTCACATTTCAATTAAGCTGATGTTACATCTCTAAAATGTCAGTATAGTATCTTTTTACCTCTGGACAGGACAGTTGCAAGGTCAGTAAGAGGACAACCTGTATGGTTTTATTCCTGAAGTCCAAAGCACTTGGATTTCCTTCTGATTAGTTTCAATATTTTTATCCTCTATAAACACAGTGTCATTTTTTGACTGGCTACCTAAGTATAGAATTCTCTGAAAAATTAATTCAGTATACATGAAAAAAACTTATAAACACACATAACAAGAAATTAAATCCAGGAACAGCACAAGATAGCTACAGAACCAAAGAGTAAATCTTGGGCTGGCCTCCCCCAGTTCAGCACAAGCAAATGGATTTCCTGTCTTTGCTCCCAGTCTTACAGCAATAATCCCAAACCCTCTGGAACTCATCTAATTTTACTGAGCCCACAGGAAAGGAAGACAGGTAGAAGGAAGAGAGCAGGGACTACAGTTACCATCCTCTATGCACCCACTACCTTAGCACCTGAACACCAACTAGGAGACACAGTTGGTCAGCAGTTGCTGTTTCACAGGTGGCCTATCCCACGTATTTCATGGTTTGTTTGTTTTTTGGGGGTTTTTTGGGTTTTTTTTTCTACAATGCAGAGTAAAATAACCTTCCTGGATATTTACACCTTCAAAAAAGGTAAACTCAAAAAAAAAGTTACGGTATACATGCTTCAAGACTTCTCTGCCACAGCACATGCCTTATGCCTCTCTCTCCAGCCCCAGGAATTCCAGAAAAAACACTATTTACAAAAGGTAAGGCACTGGACACAAAATCTTTTGTGGACTTGTGCTTTTCTTTTTTTGCCCTTTTTTTTTAAAAAAACAAAAATTAAAAAAATGAAAGTCCAACATTTCTACAGATACAGGAGATAGTACATCAGGAAAAAGAGCAGACTGTATCACATAATCACCAACACACCTTACTCACGCATTTACAAAGACTTTAAGCAGTATATCTGAAAGACAACTTCAAATAGGCAAGTTTCCTCCTGCTTAAGTTGTCTGTTACAATAATACTCCTTCACTATACTAAAAAGTTGAGTCTATAAGCATTTCACACTGACTCAAGCAGAGCAGTGACACATTTTCTACATTAGAACTCCTAATAGGAAGAGGCAAGCCTACTGCTTTTGAGTAATTCGATTTTTATTGCTTCTAAAAATCCTTTCATCCATTTGCCTCTTATTTGACTTTCACGCAGCTAAGGTTTGTTCTTTCCTCTGCCTCCATGTCAAGTCATATTTGCAACTACCTTTGAAGGTAACCCAGCCATGATATAATTAAGTTAAAAAACTTTTAACAATGGGAATTTGCTCACACATTTCTGAAAAGCAGTGTTGTTCTTCTTGCCCAATTCTAATGGGAAGTTTCCGTCACATCATCACTTGTTATTAGTCACAGGTGCATGAAAACCTACATTCAAAAGGGAACTTTTCTATTTACATTTTCTGTAAACTCAGTTTGCTTGTAGGCACCCATTACACTTCCATAAGAAAAAAAAAAAATCCCATTTTGAGATCCCAGGAATATCCCAAATAGGGCATACAATGATCAACATTTGATCATTTCCCTGTGTATCATGGTTTAACCCCATCTGGCAACCAAGCCCCACACAGTGGGATAGGGAAGAAAATTGGAAGGGTAAAAGTAAGAAAACTCATGGGTTGAGACAATCTACCAGGTAATATAACAGGCTGTAATGGTTTGGACCTGGCTCCCTGCCAAAAGCCCAAACCCACAGCAGTAATTCCTTTCCTCCAGTCTTTCTTCCTTTAGGCCAAAGCAAAAAAAAAAAACTATACAAAAATTAAAGAACCCAAAATCAAGCTAGTTATATAAAAATATATATATTTACGTATATTACAGTTATATATAGGTAAGATGCTATGTACACAGCAAAAGGGAATCCAAACACCCCCCAAAGGGAAAGGGAAAAAAAGGGACAAAAGGGGACACCAAACAGATATACACAATCAAACTCAAGAACTATACTAATCACTAACAAAACAGATCTCACCACATCCCTTAGAAAAGCAGGATTGGCAGACACGGCCAGCACTCTCCAAGCTTCCACATAGCAGGTCAGTGGATGCTGCAGGCCTCAGCCTTAGATAAGCAAGACCAGTGCAAGGACCCACTGCTCCTGAACCTTGCCAGAAGAGAAGAGAGCGAAGACCTCTCCTTTCTTCCTATTTATACCTCAATTTACATAAAAATCGTATGGAATACTGGGAACACTGCCCCTTCCTTGGTCACCAAGGAAGACCTAGATTAAAACTACCACACAGGCCCATGTACAAGCAAAGCAAACCAAGTAATTCATTAACCACTTCCCATGGCAGGCAGGTGTTCAGTCATCTTCAGGGAAGCAAAACTCCATCACACATAATAGTGACTTGAGAAGATATACTCCATCACTCTGAACATCCCTCGCTTCATCCTTCTTCCCAGTTTATATGCTGAGCAGGATGCCATGTGATATGGTAAATCCCTTCGATCAGTTGGGGTCAGCTGTGTCCCATCCCTGCTTCTTCTGCACCCACAGCCTCTCTGTTGGTGGGGTGGGGTCAGAAGCAGAGAAATTACTGCTCAGCAGTAACAAAAGTTTTCCTCATCCCTTTGTTATCAACACTGTTTCCAGCACAAATCCAAAACATAACCCTATACAAGCCTGTGAGAAGAAAATTAACTATACACCAGTCAAAACCAGCACACTATGCTTTTCTTAGTGGATGTTTCCACTGTCATTTGTTCCTAGGCTGCCACAGCACACCCTACTTGCATATTCCAACCATTTTATAAAAAATTCTGAATATTCCAAACACTTAAAAAAAAAACAAAAAAGGGCCTCCAAGCCTGCTCTTTTTAATTAACTGGATTTTTTTTTCCTACCTAATTTATTCAAAGTAAATGCAGTTAAACAATCTGGGAGATTTCAAGAGACTTCAATGAGTCTCTTGCTTTCCCAGACACACACTGGCATGGTTTTCTAGCACTCATGAAGACCATGACCTCCAAAGAATGCAGTGTATCCAGCAGCAAGGAAACTTCCTTAAAAACTGTCATTTACACAAATAATAGCAGCTACAGTTATACTAAAGATATAATGTTGCAAGAGCTAACCATATCTAAAATTAGGTCATGAGCTCATCACAAGCAAGTCAGAAATAAGTGCTTGGAAAAATATTGCACATTGTCATGGGTACAGCACACGCAGAGAGAACTAATGGCTCATTCTAAAACATCTAGTCATTGCTACTTAATTTTATTAGTCTTCACCATGATTCAGGACATAGCCATGTTAGGATCTGCACAGATATAAAATTAAATAAATTCACCAGAGCAGGAAACCTACAGCAAAAGGAAATATTAGCTATTAAGAGGAACTTGGCAGAAATTGTGAGGGATATGTTGCCATTCAGTTTCGACTACAGAAATATCATTATTGTCATGGTAATACTTGGCTTAGATTTACTCACACGCTCTGTAAATCACTTTACATGAATACATGTAACCACTACCTCCTGTCCAAATAGATGTAAACTTCCCAAATCAAGGCAACAATGGCAAATACCGACTTGAACTACCAGTTGCAAACAAACAAGGGCTCAGGCTCATGATCTCTAGTCATACATTCCTTATTCAGTAATGCTACAGAATTGTAGTTCTTCCTTTCTTTTCTTCAGCTTTGAATGTGTTCACATAAGCAGATAACACAGTCTGTGAAAAATAGCTTCTGAGGTTAGAGTAGCCACAAATCCAGTAAGAAAATAAAAGTTTAAGAGATAAGAAGAGTAATACAGCTCTTCACAGGTCTACAAGGAGGAGAACGTTACCAAAAAAAAAAAACAAACCAAATGAAAACCAACCACCAGGGAAAGCAATCCCAAATCTCTTGAAATGCCTTTCCTGGGTCTGATTTAGTAGCTACTGAAGTTAGTCCAGAAATGGCTTCATCCTCTAGAATAAGGGCACTGTGAGTTTAGAATGTTAACTCCTGTACCTTTTCAAAAACCACAGAAAATGTCAGGAAGAAATTTAGTCACTTGGAGGCCATTTTAAATACAGAAGGCAAGTGCTGCCTCACATAACCTAAAGATTAGACCTGCATGTTATTCAAATGCTACTATAACAAATAAAAGTGTAAGTAGAACAAATATTGTATTTTTTCCATGCTTCTTGTTTAAGGTCTACAAGGTTATTTTTTTATTGTGAGATGAAAGACTAATATGGAAGTTTTACTATTACTTTAGTTGTACCTTGGCAGGGACAAGAGATTAGCCTGTCAACTGTTTCTTCATCTCCTTATAAGCATATTACAAATTTAGTTGTGATATTAATTAGTTCTCAGATTCCTTTCTTTTATAATTATTTGCTCCTAAGCTACATATCTTTTCACACAGCTATTGTATTTTACCATTGCTTTAAAAAGATAACTTTCTGACCATGCTGAACTACAGTGATACTACAGCTTCCAACTGGACAAATACAAGTCAA
>NW_020955433.1:688266-689305 GCF_003031625.1 Empidonax traillii
CAAGACGCGATTCTTTCTGCGTTGTCTTTTCTCCTCGAGAGTGATCCTGCGTGTGTTCTCGAAAGCAGCAGCAGCATTATAGATGGTGTGTCTCCAGGCCTCCCGATTGGAGGCCAGGGTAGACCAATGGTTGTGGTCAATATTGCCAAGGCTGAGGGACTGTTTCAGGCAGTCCTTGTATCTCCTCTTTGGGTCTCCTCTCTTGCGGCAGCCAGTGGCAAGTTCCCCATAAAGCACGATCTTGGGGAGGCAATGGTCCTGCATCCTGGAGACGTGCCCTGCCCAGCGCAGCTGAGTTCTCAGCAGCATGGCCTCAATGCTTGGAACTGCTGCCTGCTCAAGGACAGACGTGTTGGTCACATAGTCAGTCCAGTGGATGTTAAGGATTGTGCGGAGGCAGCGCTGATGGAAGCGTTCTAAGAGACACAAGTGGTGCCGGTAAATGACCCACGATTCAGAACCATATAGAAGAGTAGACAGCACGATGGCTCTGTAAACACTGATCTTAGTACTTTTCTTCAGGTGTTTGTTTTGCCACACTCTTTTACGGAGTTTACCAAAGGCACTGTATGCCTTTGCTAACCTGTTGTCTATTTCAGCATCAATCTTACCGTCTGAGGAGATGATGCTTCCCAGATAATTAAACTGTTGGACTGATTTGAGTGTTGTTTCACCAATGGTGATATGGGGATGATGAAAGGCTTCCTGAGGTGCAGGCTGATATAAAACTTCTGTCTTCTTCAAGCTGACTTCCAGACCAAAAAGCTCAGCAGCCTCTGCAAAGCAGGATGTTAAACGCTGCAGAGCTACTTCTGTGTGGGCGACGAGAGCGTCATCATCAGCATAAAGCAGCTCATGGATAAGATGATTTAAGGTCTTAGAGTGGGCCTTCAGTCGCCTTAGATTGAAAAGGCTCCCGTCGGTACGATATCGAATGTAGACACCGTTTTCAAAATCGAGGTCTGCCGTGGCCCTTTGGAGCATCATGCTGAAGAAGATCGTGAATAAGGTTGGAGCGAGAACGCAGCCTTGCTTCACA
>NW_020955433.1:692219-818944 GCF_003031625.1 Empidonax traillii
TTTTTTTTTTTAGGTGAGGCTCAGCTTGCGCAGAACTGGTCCCACCCTTTACTCCTGAGGTTCATCTGCCAGGGCCTAGCAAGCTTGGACGGTGACAGTGAGGTCCTCAGGACGTAGGTTTAATTAGAGTATCCTTCTCTTGGATGGATGGCCTTACAGGGCTAAGCGAGCTCCATCTGCCCGGGTTTGAAAATAGAGTTGTCCTTCTCCTAGGATGACCGCCAGAAGGCTAGTGAGCTCATCCTGCCCATGAATACATTTGACCCTTCAGTTTCGACCTGTCTGGCATGGGAGACCCTACCGGAGGCATATGCCACCACCAGCACAGCTCGCAACCTCAAAAGGGGATTTTTTTTTTTTTTTTTTTTTCATATCCTCAGTTAAATAAGCACATGACCATTTTTATCTCAAGCACATTCTTTTTCACAGAATCTGTATTTATTTCCACAGCTCTGAAGTTTTTTGTACAACTACATCTATAGTTTGCTTCCTTACACCTTGGGTATCGAAAGACTTACCTACAAACAATTCAACATGAGTGACCTCTTGCTTGATATCCTGTTAAATATAGGATATTCCTGTCCAATTTTGCTACTTCACAAAGTATGTAAAGCACAAGTTTCTCATTTCTTTTTATTTCCTTCCTCCTCCTCAGCTCTGTAGGTTTAACCTCAGATTTTATGGGCACACAAGCCATGTTCAAGACACATCATTTTTCAGAAAGAGGCAGACAAAATAATACAGGCATACCCTGAATTAATAATCTGCAGTCAGCATTATAGGTAGCTTTGAACTAGAAAGGGAAACTAGAATCAGAAACAGAGCTCAACATGGCTTCCAAAACCTGCTCAGGTAGTTCAAGTTGGCTTGTAACAAAACTGGGCAATTACTGGCCCCCCACACTGATGTCCTGGACAATGCAGCCCCATTACAGTGCCAGCCAGCCAGGACCATAAATCCTATGTGAGGTCAGGGAGGACTATTACTACTTCAGCTTCAATTCAGATGAACAAAATAAAGTTATTAGGCTCTAGAACCATTCAAATCCTACGTACAGAGATCTCCATTTATTTGGAGGCCCTGGTAGGACAAGGGCATACAAGAGCTGTTCTGTCAAATCTGTTGTTCTTCTTTCCAATTTCCCACAGAGGTGTCAGCTTACAACTGACAAACCATACAGGCTTTGGTACTTATCTGTTTTTAGTCTTAACCCTGGAAGCAAATCAAACACAGCAATCCTTCCACTCAAAAGTAGCCTATTTTAAGGTCAGAGGTTTCCCTAAACACAGGAATATCCTTTATTAATTTTCTAGTGGCTTCAGGACATTAAGTAAAGTAACCCACCTGCACACCTTTTAGACAGCAGTGTCAGCCACTGAGATTCTGACTCCTGGCAGAGACAGGCAGTATTAGGTATATGGCTTTAAGACTCAGATTCCTCTCTCCCTATAGGGAGAGTGAGTGGACTCAAGCGGACTCCATGTAAAGCATGAAGCTGGTTATTTCATTTTTAATGCATCCTTGACTAAAATCAGCATATCTTCCAGGAGGAAGAAAAACTAAGCCCATATGCCTAAAATTTTACTCTCAACATCTGTTACAAGGGCTTAGAAGATAGAAAATGCAAGCTTTAGAACCCTAATCAAGTCCCTTCAGGTTTCAAGAAAGTCAGCAGAAAGTTAAAATCTAATTCTCTGCTCACTCTCCTCCCTCACATGCTAAGCTGGCAGACACCTTGAGGCTTAGGCTCTGGTAGTTCCAATTCTCAGAGGGCTTCCATGGACTTCTTTTTTGGAACAACACAGAATGAAAATTTAGTTATGTTGGGTGGCAAACCAGTTAGAACCTTTCAAAACCATACATTTTCCCTGAATAATGATAATGGCCAGTCTCTTCGCGAACGAAGAACCGGGGAAGGTCTTTCCACCTTCCAGCCTGCGCATTGGATTTTTTAGGTGAGACACAGTGTGCGCGGAACTGAGCCCACCCTTTAATCCTGAGGTTCATCTGCCAGGGCCAAGCATGCTTGGACAGTGGCAGTGAGGTCCTCAGGATGTAGATGGATTGCCTTATAGGGCTAACGAGCTCCATCTGCCCGGGGAGGGGCCCCGACCGGGAATCGAACCCGGGTCTCTGCAGTGACAGTGCAGTGTGTTTTCCTCTACACCACCGGGGGCTCCCATTTTCCCTGAAAATTCACAGATAATAGACCCCAATAGACCTATATCAAAAGTTCACAATTCCATTTTCTCTTAACAAGGACAGAAAAACCAGGTATTTTTATTACCGACTGTAGATTTGCTGCACAGGGCATGGCACACTGAGTCACAGCAAGGGCAGAAGTGTCTACACCTGGATGCATTCCCAAAATCTGAAGAATTAAAGATACAGAGTTTGCATGGAGGTACATTAGAACACACAAGGTTGAGGACAACCTGAAACCTTGCAAACCTCATTGCGAACTTCTTTCAGTGGTTTACCATAAAAAAAAAATAAAAATCTAAGAAGTTGAATATGAACTACAGATTGTTGTTTCAGTCCACTGTGTGTAACATGTTCCTTTCACGCAATTTAAATCTCATAGCACTCACATTTGCAATAAATAATCACTTACCTACTCAGAAACACTGTCTTACCAGCTAGAATTCTAAGAATACATGCAAAACTTTAAAAGTCAGGAAATTTCCACCACTTGGCACAACAGCCAAGTGTACACAAAGTCAAGATTTTAATTGCTAAAAGTGCAAGCTCACTTCATTTACTCCAGCTAACACAAAAGCGACTTTTTGAAGACAAGGAACAATGTCACCCTTGGCTAATTCACTGTTTAGCAAACAAGGTAGTATATTGGAGGCAGCACAATTATACCCATCAGCACTACGGTTACTATGGTTATATGCACTTATATACCAAGATTAATACAGCCCTTAAATTTTCATGACTAGCTGCTTGTGATGAGGGCCTATTTTCTCTCTAGCTACACCACAATTCATAGGCTGCCATCTGGCCCTGTAAACGCAGCCTTACAGAAACAGAAATAAAACAAATTTTCATAGTTCATCCCCATAACAAGAAGTAAAACTGCTTATTCTACTCCCAAAGCTATTTTTAAAACTACTTATCCCAATGTGCACGATACTTATCATTTATATGATATCCAACAGGCATTATGTTGAAATGAGATTTTACTCTGCATTAGGTGATTGCATCTTGTGCAGAATTCTTGCTAGCTACCAAAAATTGTTTGCTATTCTGTTTTGTTCCTGATATAATAACTGAGATCAGGAGCATTTGTTTGGCGTGAATATGTAGATATGTGAAAATCTGTGCTCAAAACAAAACAGATTATGATGAAAGGTCAAGTTTGATGGACTGGAAAAGAGCCTTAAGGCTCCTCTTCAAATCCAGTTTGAGTTTTCTTCAACGGTCAGTGTCACTCTAGCCTATTTCAATTTTCTTCACTAGAAGGTCTCATGAATGCTTTGAAGTATTATTGGTCGATAAATTTTGAGAAAACATTAAAACTAGTGAACATTTATCATTGCATGACCAGCGCAACACCTACACAGCATGTCAGTTCCCATGATTAAAGAGGATTCTCTGTATCAAACATCTTTACATCAAAATTTAGAAGCAGTTGCAGTCTCCAAGTTTGCAAAAACAACTCTATCAATATCACCAGTCTAATGAATATTCCCCCAAACATAATATCTATCTTTTTCACATAGCATTATTCCAAGTAACTCCATTTTTTCTGGTTTTGGTAGAGCCAGTGATTTTTGTACTCCTAGTGCATACCAGTTAATGGTCATTAGAGCACTCAGCTGAGAGAGAGATCAAAGTGATACCTACTTGTGACTTTTTCCCCAGGAGACTTCCTCAAGCATCCTGTAAAAATGACATATCCTGTCTTTTCAAGTCTAATGTGACTACTGCATCAACTGGCATCAGAGATAAGATCCATAAATATCATCTAAAGGTACTAAATAAGGTATTCATTAAGAATAATGAGATATGTAGGTTTGGAAGACCGTTAGTTCTACTCAAAGTTGTGTCACTTTAGGAAAAACTACACAAACTGACTCTACGAAGCTCATTTTTCTTTCAAATTCCAGGTAACTGCAGCATTCAATTTTGATCTCTGGGTTCTGCCTGATTAAAGTTGAATCTTCAAATTATTTTTATTTCAGTTCCCCTGAAACACTTTGCAGTAAAGACCAGAAAAGGTAGAAAGACACAGCAAGCATGCCTGAAGTGACCAAATCCTTCCCCAAACAAAAGTTTAGCCTAACATTTTCCCCTTGCACAAACCCTGTTCGGGAAGGGATCTAGACAAGGCAGTGCTCCTAATCAGTTACATATCTTGGAAGAACAGTAAGTCACAGGAGTAGCAACACATTTGCCTGCTCAAAAAAAAAAAAAAATATTGGCAGATATCTCCAGAGAGACATTTTCTACTTTGTTCTGTAGTTTAAAAGTCATACAAGTAAGATTTTACTGAAAAAATCTTGGGACAGGGGAGATCTCATCATGTACTATTACCTTTTGGTACTAATTACATTCCAAAAGCATACATTGTTCCTGAAAATTCACAGATAAAAACCTTTAAAAATAATATCACTACACAACACAATTATATACCTCAGTATAAGAAATTAAAGGTCACAAATACCATATTTCCTGATGTACTGACTGTGGTTCACTCCTTATTTTAAAAAGGATGGTATTGCTTATACCATATGAAGCCTTCATAATTAGCATTTCAGTGCTTTGCAACTTCAGAGAAAGAGGTGCACAAAGGTTGAGATAAATATTACTTTTATGAGTAATTTAGCAAAACACAATTTAATGTAAGGCAGCTTTAGTATAATCTAACTCTTGTAGACAGGGTGGTATCTAAACAATGGTGTCTCTCCCCCTCTCAGTGGAAAATTGTTTCAGCTCAGGTACATCCAGAATATTTGGGGACAGCACCTCTGTGCATCAGCGCCTGCCTAATTTCAATGCACTCCACAACATTAAACATCCTGTTATAGCAAAAGCATATGTCAGACATTTGAAAGACAAGTATGCCTCCACTCCAACACCTGTAGGCCACACAGAGCTATTTTGCAGATATAGAAGAGGCATGAGAAAGGGATGGGCAGACAGATAACATAAGCAACTAAGGGTCAGTTTACTGGAGCCGGAAGTTCTGCTTACAACTCCTTAAATTCATAATTGCTACTATGCATGTTACGGTTTCAATTATACTTGCAGCAACAACTTCCAGGCATTGCTAAGGCACTAATTCTCCTACCACCAAGGATTCATTTAAAGAGATTTCTCTACACAAAAATTGAGCAACTTTTTCATCCAAGCTCACAGCTATCTCACAGAGAAACATCTTCCACGAAAACAGAGACTAATCTTCAAGAAGCTGCTGCCAATTCCCTGTTGCAAAACTTAAAAAAAGCTTTGCTCACTCATCCAGAACCCAGATATAAGCTTCAGTTAGATGTACGGCTGACCAAGCAGGACAAGAACAGCACTCACAGAGGAAAGGGCTGTATCATGGCTGCCCCAAAGGAAAGCTAGACTTCAATACAAATTAAAACATGCTGTTTCAATACAGAAATTAAGAGACCAGTCAAAGAGAAGGACACAGCATTTTATTTCTACAATCTTGTGGGGATAACTACCCCATGAGCACAACTCAACAGTCACTGACTAACTTAAAAACCAAGCAAGTCTTCCTGTCCCCTTGCTCCTGCCAAAGGAAGTTTTCTCTCCTGCTACATGCAAAGACAGTGTGAGCATGCTGTAGAGCCAAATTCACTTACAAACAAATCCCTCTTGTAGGAAGCAATAGGGACATCCAAGTTCATCTCACCATGTTAGCAACAAACCAATGTGCATGTGGGGGGGAGGAGAATATTGTTCAATAACTCACAATTTATAGATGTTTCCAATCATTAAAGAAGAGTGTTTTGTGCATTAGCAAAAAGCACCTCCACAGGAAAGCCTGTTCATATTTGACTACATTATTAGTGCTCTAGCTGTTGTAAGTTAAAAAAAAAAAAAAAAAAAAGAATTCATTTTCTGAGTTAGAGCAACACCTCTAGCACTGACACCTGACTGAGGTATTAGATATGCAGTTGCATGACTCTTTTTACTAATAGCAGTCACTTTACAAAACCTACGACACAGGAAAACACTTCCTCAGCCCTTGCATATTCCCTTTGTAAGACGCTCTATATATTCCTGTAGAAGAAGAATATTATGGAGTGAGCTCATCCCAAGTGGTAAATCATAAGAACTTTACCCAGAAAGCTTTTTATAAGTCTTCTCTCTCTCCTCCTTCCTCTTTTATTTCCATGCAAAATTCCTCAGCACAAGCCAGTAGATCACAACTTCTTCATTGTAGATAAACTACAGCTTATTTTCTCACACTTCACACTTAAATGGATTTCCCTTCAACTTCTCCTCATGGAGTCATGAATTCCTTCTTGATTTATAAAAAGGGGCAGCAACATTTATGGGCTATGTCTCTTCTGTTCAGGACTAAAAATCCAAATAAGCTGAAGCATACTACAACGTCACAAATATGTCCACATCTTCAACATTCCTCTATTCTTTTAACTATTATTTCTAACTCTACCTCCTAAAGCTTTTCTCAAAAAGAAACCCAGAGCCCCTCACTAAACTTCTGTCTCTTTTTCTTCCTTAGCTCCTGGAAAAGCAAACTCCTTCTTACCCTTTTCTCCTTCAATGTCCAGGGAACAAGCAGATAGAAATTTAAATTCCAATGCACTTCTCTTCAGAAAAAAACAAAGCCAACAAGCCAATCCTCCCATTACCTTTGTTAGTACAGAAGAGACAAAGAGAACAGAACAAACTCCAAGAAGCCCTATAGATAGTGTCCTTGTTTTCCTCTCCTTATTTCTAGGTGCAGGTGCCACCTGGCCTGCCCACCTTCCCACCAGAGCTAGTTGGGGAACACCTGCTCCGTGGGGCAGCAGGGAGGGCTGACTATTTTTCGTTATATGCCATGAGTCCACTGCAACTTTAATTGTTTTTCATACCTTAGAAAGAGCTGGAATGTCAGTAACTTTGCTCATTCTAATGAAATCCTGCCTGATTTCCATTTTCCCATTAGAGAAAGCTAATGGCACTGCATTAAAAAAAAAAAACAAAACAAACAAAAAAAAAACCCCCCACACACAACAAACAAACAAAAATTATATTGAGTAACTATCATTTATGAAGTAGCAGCTCATGGGGGTTTTTTTAGCTGTTCTTAAATGACCCATGAAGACTGTAGTTCTGAGCAATCTGGAAGACAATTTCTTAAATCAAACACTGTCTCACATTCTTTTCGAAGAAAAAAAGTCTTAATTATATCCTCTAGATCTAATAAAAACAGGGCAGTTATTCTATGACATATCCATTTGCCAGGAATTGCTGAATAATATTATTTTACTGATTTAAACCTTGCACAGATTCTGAAAAGTCAAAGATTGGCTTACAATTTATGAATCTTGAAATACCATAAAGGAATTGACTGAATAAGTCTTAACTACCAAAATATGAAGTGCTAGAAACAGGGCAAGTTAATCCCAAGCAAGACTAATCTCCTAAAACAGATGACCTGAGCCAGCTTTAACGCCAGCTGGATATGTACCTTATGGTTTTAACTGAGTTATTATTTTGTAGTCTCTCTTTACACAATAAAAAGGGTCACTTTTTATTTTGTGCCCCTCTCAAAAAAAACCAAACAAACAAAAAAGCCCCCTACATCTAAACCAGCAAGAGAATAGCAGGCTTGCATTTTAAAACAAGGCTGGGTAAGTTTTAGTTCTGCTTGACATACAAATACACAATCCTTGTGCAGCTTGGTCTAACTGGCAGTCCTGTCTTGCTTCCTCTTACCCAAAGTAGAAGGGAAGCAGTAAGTTCAAAAATGCCTCCTCCTGTTTTCACACCAGCCGTGCTTTGCCCAGGGACCAGGGCACCTCCTGCTGCAGGTGGGAAGCCTTTGCCTCTTGCCGCTTGCCACAAGCATTGCTCCATCCACAGCCCAGCAGCACAAACCAGCTCCTTGTGTCAGGCAACAGACATTCCCTCACTCCTAGAAGTGAGAACAAAACACAGCCCACAAAGAATTCTAAACCCCAAATCTGTCCCATGCAGCTTACAAAATTGGACCATCCAACAGCTAGGGAATGAACACATTCATTATCTAAGTGCTGGATCTCTTTTCATTAGATAACATACATTTAGGATTGTTGGGAAATGCTGTTTCTTCACTTTCTTGTGAGAAGCTGAGTTACCGTATGTTCATGGAGGTTCTCTCATTGCCAGCAGCTGAAGGAGTGTGGGTGCCAGCGTGCAAATGCCAAATAATAACGGAATCCCCAGGAGACGTCTGATTCAATTTCCTCTGCAGTGCAAGACAAACATGAAAATTCATTGTCTTGATTAGCTTTAGTGCAGGGAAACATCTTTTGCAGCTGATTGTAAATCTTCTGAATGATCTCATTTAGCTTTTAACCTTCTTCTCTTTTTCATTGCTGCACAGATTATTCCAGCCCAGACATTCATTTATTTCAATAGCCCGAGACATGCATATGTTGTCTCCAGTCAGAATGAGAAGCTGCTGAAATGCACAAATAATACTAAAGCCATTATAAACATCCTTCATTATAAGCATCCTTGGTACAAACATACACTTCAGATCTTATTCCTAGAAGTAAGAAAACTACGAGAAGCATCACCATCACATATAAAATACATCTACTTTCCTCAAAACTGCTAGTGTTAAAACTGGGGAATGGGGAAGCAGTTTAAAAACCGGCAACTGCCCCTGTGTTTTAAATCACCTTTCCAAGGACCTCCACAATGGCATGAAAGCCGGTAATGTGCAATAGCACAGTGTCACTGGGACTCACAGAAACAGGGGAAGAGTGTTGTGATCTAATAAGACACTGGCAGCACATTCACACAGCTGCATTATTCTCACAGTCACTGCATCTGGATTGTTTGTGCCAGCTCCTCTGCCCTTCCATTGCTTCATCTATGATGTTTCTTTTTCAGCTACCAAAAGAATTCTTCATACATCAAGAACTGTTATAACCAACAGAGAAACTACTCTCTAACATGTTTTTTCCAGAATTCTACTAATGCAAATTACTGAACTGCTTTCAGAAGTCATATGGGAGATTAAATCACAAATAGAGCATCATATCTCAATCTGGTTTCTATCACTATTCATCCTCATAGGTCAGAAAATCTAAAACCAAAACTGTTGCATGTTTCACAAGGCAAAATATAACGAATCAGAATCTCCCAGTATGTAGTCCTACCTCAGATACTCTTCAGACTTAATAATGTTTTAGAAACTCCATTTGGTTATAAATTTTATAGAATCTCCATGAAATAACCAAACATCATCTTCTCAAAGGTGCCAGATGTCAAAAAAAATTGGAATGTGCTTTTTCTCACCATCTTTTCCTAATATAAATAGGAGGCAATAAAAATCAGCAGGAATATTTTATGCTGTTTTCATTCATGCACATGTCTGAAAAACCTTAGAAAAAGTATGAAAATTAATGCCTGCCTTCAGATAGATTTTAGAGACACAAAGATTCAGGACATCTCACTTTAATTCTTCAATTTTAGATCTAATCTAAACTAGTTACTTCAGTTTCCTCTACAGTCTTCAGGGAGAGGTGGGCATGTTTAACCAGCTATTCAGTTCTTATATCCCGAAGCCTCTCAAGATGCAATGTAGAGTCTGTGGAGATATTTTCTCTCACTATGAATGATGAATGCCCAAATGATTGGTTTAAACTGGATATCTGACTTTTAGAAAACTAACTTACAAAAATCCTGCCTAAAACTCTTAATGTTAGATTTTCCATGCAATCTACACAGAAAGAACTATAAAAAAACAACAAACAAACAATCATTGTCACACATTTTGTCTTTTCTAATTTTTATTAAATCAACAACACAGAATAGCAACAGCTTTGAGAGATCCTGAGGCTCCATCTCTTGATATTCATCAACCACCAAACACATCCATGTCAATGCCAGGTACACATCTGGTCAACCTATATCGAAGAACAAGTCTGGAGGGACTTGAGTGAAGGCTGCCACCTCTTGGTGAACTAAATAGAATAAATTTTGGATTAACTGCCATAAAATGACACCCCATATGTGTTGAGTTCACATTCATTTATATGAAAGTCAGTAACAGCCTTTATGTCATTCCAATGTATGTTTTAATATATATTGGTGTAATAAAAAAACAACAACAACCCAACAAAAAAAGGAAACAAAAAAAAATCCAAAATTACACAGTCTTCTACAGAGGCCAAAATCACAGAATTTAAAAAAAAAAAAAAATTAGTTTCATTAGTTTCAATTCAAAAATATACCCAGACTGTCAAAGAGTAACACCAGCTGAGGTGCTGTCTTACATTCTAAACAGACGACATACCATGAATAACATTAAAATGCCCACTTAAATTTTGTATACACGGTGTGTCAAATAGATCAGAAAAATGGAGTATTTCAGGTTTAACAAATCTGTAACGTGGAGTCACTGGTAAATTACCCTTCAAATTTCCCCTTATAGTTCTACAGCTCCTAACCTTTAATAGCTGACAAGTAAAAGATACTTTTATCTAGCATGCTTAGCACATACTGAAACATGTTAACAGGTTTTTTTTCCACCAATTGATATGTAAAATTGATTTGTAAAAGGTTCTCAATTTCTTTTTTTTTCTCTGCTGGTTCAAAGTCACAATTTAGATGCTCTAGCTTTTTCTCTTCCTTGGAAATAGTTTTGCAGCTTTCATAAAAGTTTTGTAACATTGCTAATATCCCCAAAGCAGCAACAGCAGCAGCGCAAGAGTTGCTGCTGTAGCTGTTGTTTCTTATCGCAGACCTTTATACTGGATTAAATCTAATGATGACTCTGCCAGGTCTCAATAAATATCAGCATGCATTTGAAATAACATTTGTCTTGTATTTTGCAAATATTACCTGGATTCAGATTGTCCTCATGTCTTACATAGGACAGCAATCTGACAGTGATACAATCCACATATTTTTTCTTTATGAAGAATCCTACAAGATAAGTACAGTACATTCAAATGACATTGAATCGTATTTCTGTTGCATTTCTGCTTGATGAAGAACTGACACATTTATTCCTCTGGCCAATACTAAGAAGATAAAACTAAATGGGAAGACGAAATTAAAATTATACTTCTACTTTAGTATGAAGCAAGTGCATAATGAATTTATTAGCATGTAAAGACAATTACCAGAATGATTTTATTTTAAAAAGCCTGAAACATAAGTACCTTCTCCTGACTAGACATAACCCATACCAAGAAACATGGAAGAAGTTGTTTTGCCTGTCTGCACTACTTAGCCTGGTTTTGTGATGTTAGAATGGGTGGGGGAGGCAAAGAGGTGAGATACTTTTAGACTTTGAACCAACATCCACTGCACTTAATGAGATCCTCTCAAAAGAAGGTCCTACAAGTTTTCTTCAGAAAAGCTATGGTTAAGAGGACAGTAAGTTCCCAGTTTGTCTATAATTCCATTCAGGTAAACCTAAAGGCACAGCCCCTGCAGAGGTCAGCGTAGCTGGGGTTTTGGTTGATAAGTGCTCAGAGAAATGCTCCTACTACAGTACCATATTCATTGTTCTGCTGGGATCAGTACTGCCTAAAGTTCTGCAATATTTAAAAAATTACCCGTTATAGCTGCTAAAGCCAACTGTAGGAATGGAAAACTTACAACAGGCATCTGCAATGCTGACAGATCTTTTCATAGGCCTATGAAATGTGTTACAGAAAGTTTTGTCACATTAATTGCTTTGAAAAAGGCTCATTTTGGCATCACCCGTTGGTTCCAAGTTTGTAGCTTACTGTCACATTAGGCAGTATATCCCACTTCAGTTTAGAATAAGTGACACTAGATATTTATGGAATAAAGAAAAATGTATTAGTATCAAAGAAGTATTTAAGCCTTTAACGGGATGGATTACCAGCTGTCTCAGAAGAGATGTACAGACATATATAAAGCTGTATGAGGAGCAGCTGAGGTCACTTGGTCTGTTCCGTCGGGAGAAGAGGAGACTGAGGGGAGACCTCACTGCAGTCACAACTTCTTCGTGAGGGGAAGGGAAGGGGCAGGCACTGATCTCTTGTCTGTGGTGACCAGTGACAGGACCTGAGGGAATGGCCTGAAGCTGTGTCAGGGGAGGTTTAGGTTGGAGATTAGAAAAAGGTTCTTCACCCAGAGGGTGGTTGGACACTGGAACAGGCTCCCCAGGGAAGTGGTCACCAAGCCTGACAGAGTTCAAGAAGTGCTTGGATGATCCTCTCAGGCACATGACGTGACTCTTGAGGATGGTTCTGTGCAGGGCCAGGAGTTGGACTTGATGATCCTTGTGGGTCCTTCCAACTCAGCATATTCTATGATAGTACTGTGCCTAAACTGATACTGGAGAATTGCTTCCACTATAGGCATGTCCTGCAGAACAGAAAAAGAATCAATTTGCTCATAGTGTAAATAATTTTTCTTTCTACTACAGACCTCATTTAAGCAGCACATTAATGTCTGAGGCTAATTTTTTACAGAAGATCTACACCATATGATTTAGCTTAATGGTATCTAGTTTACCAATGCTTTTGTTTCCTATCTGCTGGAGAGCTTTCTGACTTCTAAACAAGATTCTCATCCATTCTCCTCTACTTAGAGTAGAAAGTCAAAAGAAAACTTGAGTGTCAACATGAAGCATTTGATTTTATAACAGCAAAGACATCCCTAGTAGAATTATTGTAGCCTCTTAAATTCTGCTTTCTGGACTTCATAATTACTTTTACAGACTGAATATCTCCCTCGCAGGCATCTTCATACTATTTACAGATGCCTTGGTCTGACCTACTACATGCAGAACATACTCCAGTATGAGTTCAAGAAACACATTTTTCTTAGTCTAGGCTAAGGATCACATGCCCTTCCCCATAACTGGTCTCTGAGCATTATTTATATCCCAGCTCCACATTCATATGTACCTACAGAGCATACAGTGCTACCACACACTAGATTTGGAGTCACTCAGAGACACAGTGAAGAATATGACCCATAGTATAAAAACTAAGTTGAGATGAAACCAGATTGGTTTTCATCTGGCATTTGGCCTCCATTGTATTTGTGACTTGCTCTCTGGCTACTAAATAAACTTTTTCCATCCTGTTCTGTAGCCTCTAAATAAGGCTGACAAACCTCTCATAAAAAGCTTGAATAATTTTTTCCCTCCACAGGAGAGCTACAACTACCCTAACTATCTGTTATAAACAGATTGATATATTAGGAGCAATCTGAAAGAGTGGCAACCAGGGCATGTATGTAGTTTTAGTCCAATCACCTTCTTCAAAATTTTGCTCCAATGCATGAACCTGTTCCATCTGGAAACAGATGATTTGAGTTTGGGAGGAATGGATTGCTTCTGAGGAGGTCAACAGGTTTCTGGGTTCAAATATGGGTGTTTGGTGATTTGCCAGGAGGAACTGCTTTTATCTTCAGAGCAAAATGAGTTTTCAGTGTAGAGATATGAGAAGTAAATGTATCATTTATATCTGAACACGTGTTAAAAATCTTATCCTTCTAGCAATGCAGTAAAGTAGCTCTGCTATTATGTCAGGCTGTGCTCCCACAGCAGAATCACATCTATGGACAGTAATTCTAAAACATCACTATCTCTATGTTAAAATAATCTAGCACGGAATCAGAGCAGGAGCTACAGACATTGTCAGCAACAGTTTATGGTGTCTAGGTGGGTGAGTCAAAGATAATCCATATGGTGGTGATAATACAATATGGAACTTATGCTTAAATCCTAAGAAAACCTACAGCTATCTACTAGAAAAATATTTTAAAAATCTGATTTTAGGTCCTTCAAGGAAATATGAGTTATTGCCCATACCATTTATAATTAAACCGACAGAGAATCATCCCTGTCTATATGCTCTATTCTGAATACCTGAACAATCTGAATCCTTTTTGTTGGACATTTCAAGGTTACTTTTCTCATAAAATTTGCATTTAATTCTGACTAGACAAAGGCATCTAAATCATTTCGAAGTCATAATAGAGTGGCTTTCTCTATATATGTAAAATATATAAGTTGAATAGGTAATAACAGAACCTCCTCACATATCAAAATAATTACATGATATACCACCAGTTCTCTGGTTATTTTAGCCACTGCTCAGTAATTTTTAATATCAGCTTCTTTTGTGCTTTGACTAGCTGTGAGCTGCCTGGACTAACAATAGCAGAGAGGATATTAAAGCAGCACTGAAGATGCATACTATAGTTTGACCCAAATATATCCTATTGTTGAGGGCTGCTTGGTGAAATCTTATGGCTCCTGTCACTCAGAAATTAAACTCAGTGGGAATGTTCTGATGAATACTTGTCAGAAAATGTCAATGTGTGGAACACAAACTGGTTTTAAAAAAACATCTTGGATTTGACAAGCTTTGCCAAATGCATGAGTGTTCTAGGCCTGAGTGTTCTAGGTCATGGAGGCTAGTGAAATCAAAATCCCCAAATGGTGTGCCTGTCCTCAGGACCTTCCCAAAGACAGGAGCACAGCTCTTTCAAGGTCCACACTTTTAGGGTGGATCTTCTGATAAATAACCCAAGACTCTAGCTGTGCAGTGGAATCTAGCTGTGCTGGGAATCTAAACCCCCTACCTCTATCCAACAACACAAACTCTGGAATTTTAGACCACTCCTCAGAAAATTCAGCACTTTTTTATGGGCCAACTGGAATTTGACAAGGGTTTCAGGTTCACAGAATATCTCCAAGGTGTGGAAAGCACATTTAATTTTGAAAATAAAAAGAATGAAGTTTTTTTTTAAATTATTTACTTATTTAGTATTTTTTAAAAACAAAATGGTTCTAGTCCAGATCTTGCCTGAAAAAATTGCCATCATCATATATTTAAGGAGAGCAAGGACCCAGCCCTCATCAGCTACCTTGCCTTCCTTAGTGACTTCATTTATTCATGCCTGCACACCTGTATATGAGCAACTGATCTTGAAAAAAGCCTGCAGTTATGTCTACTTATCTGACTTTAGAGATGAAAGCTTGAAAGACATGCTTCCCACTAAATAGAAAAAGACTTTCCTTTGCTTCTGAGAAATGTTGAGAATGTTCTTGCTAGCAGATAGAATAAGAGCTCCTTTAAACTTTTCAGCTCGGATGTGGAATGGAAACATTGATGGTTCCCTTATGATTTCATTGACCTTTCTGTCAGTAAGTGAACTCCTTAGATGAAGATACTCTTCAGTGAATAAAAGCTGATTAAACTCTTTGCAAACCAATGGAAAAAATGAAAGTAGAAGGCACCTGCAGCACCTTTCCTACCTCAAAAAAGCACAAGAGAATAGAATGAGTTAAGGATATCGATGCACTGAAAACATTACTTTAATCAGTTTCATGTGAGGAAGAAAAATTTAAATTACTATGATGATCCATCTGAGCACTGACCTGTTTAAAATGTGCATTTAAAATATTAGTCAGGGATTTTAAGTCTGGTAGTACCTATCTCTAACACAGACGCTCTCATCAGCTTAAGTAAACTGGTTGGTGCATCAAGTTCTCATGTGCCAAAATGAGAACAGACTTACAGAAGTCACAAGAACTCAGGGAAATATCCATTGAGAACTGCAGAGTGCCCAGGAAACTTAATAAATCAGCTTCTAAATATTTTGTAAATATTGTGGGTTTTTAATGAAAACTAGCCTCACAAAGTATAATATCTAAGCAGTCTTACAGCCGGTTCTTATAGTTTTCATAATTTCTATATTTAGAAATAATGAGACAAATTCAAATATATTAAACAGTGGAAAGAAAAATCAGGATAGGAGAAGAAACAGGACAGGTGTAGCAATCAAAACAGGTTGCACATGTGTTTTACTTTTTCCCCAGTCTCTCTCAGAATCACTGCAGATTTTGTGTTATTTGATGAATAAAAATGAAGCCTCTATTCTGTAATTTAGCTCTATTAGGAATAGCATTAGAATTGCTGTGAACAGTTTGAATGTATAAACTGTGTGCATAAAAATTTTTGCTCAAAAGTAACAGTTATATTCCACTTTCTCTAGAAAATCACAGTAAATGCATGAGTTTTGCTTCAAAAACCCAACCTAACAAAATTCATCAGCTCACCCTCCATCAAGACTAGATGTGCCCCCTCATCAATACCTGGGTGGTTTCAGGTTAAGCAGTCAGGCTCCCATCCATCCTTCATCCTACAAAGTACTTTTTTTGCCTCACATCCTCCTGTAACCCCTCTCTTCCCTTGGGCACTCCTCTGGTATCTGACTTCAGCTGCCTTTTGATGCAACATTTCTAAGCAGGGAAGGGAAAATTATCTCAGCGTTACCAGATGGGAAATAGTGGTGGGATTAGGACACAGCCTCTCTGCAGTTTTCTACACTGACTGTCACTGTGGGAAGGTGGCTGCTACATCCAGAGTTTCTGCAGGCAAAATGCCTCCAGGAAATACTATTATAGATGTTTCACATTTAAATAAGCAACAGGATATATCTTTGACTTTCATTCATAACATAAGAATTGTCTGCAATTTAGCTAATGCCTCCAAGTCTGGACCATGGAGCTCTTCCTACTCCTGTGCATTCAACTGTCTTTCTCCTGCCACAGCATCTTTCCTCCTCCAAAACCTTCTCTTGGTTAACTTTGGTTGCTAGTTCTACTTTTTCTCTCTTTTGGCATCTTCCCTTCTTATTGACATCCAAGGAATTGGTAGTCCTTTAACTCCATTTTCTCTCTTCAGCCGTTGTTCCTATTATTATCAGTGAGCATGACTCCTCTGCGAAGAGAATCAAACATACATTTGTGGTTCCCCTTCTTTAAAACTCCTTGAAAAGGACATTAACTTCTACTATCCTCCTTTATCTTGTTTCTCTACCTTTCTGGAATACTGCAAGCTGACATGCAACTTTAGTTGTGGAGAGCCATTAACATTAAAGTCACAAACTTCCCATTTGATGAACACATAGTGAATGTGTCTAAATGGTTAAATGTCAGTACAGAATACAGTTGTGCAATGAAAATATCCTCTTCACGAGGATATTAAGTACAAGCTTATGCTTGGCAGGTCGCTTTGTACTTTGGCAAATTTTTTTTTTGAAGTTTCAGGAGTTCCTTGGACGAAAAAGTGTTAAAAATTAATTCCAGTTTTTTACAGAATCACAGAATGGGTAAGACTTGAAAGGATCACTGGAGGTCATCTAATTCAACCTCCCTGTTCAAGCAGGGTCATCCTAGAGTTCATTGCTCACGACTGTGTGCAGATGTGGTTTGAATGTCTCCAGAATCGGAAACTCCACAATCTTTCTGGGCAACCTGTTCCAGCGCTCAGTTGCCTGAGCAGTAAAGAGGTTCTTCCTCATATTCAGGTGGAACTTCCTGTGCATCACTTTTTGCCCATTGCCTCTTGTCCTAATATTTGGCACCATCAAGAAAAACCTGGCTCCTTCCTCTTGACAACCTCACTTCAGATACTTACAGATGAGGTTCCCTCTCAGTCACATCTTCTTGAGACTGAACAGGGCCAGCTCCCTCAGCCTTTCCTCATGAGATGCTCTAGTCCTGTAATCACACAGGTAGCCCTCCATTGGATCCATTCCAGGAGCTCCATGTCCCTCTTGTACTAAGGAGCCCAGAACTGGACGCAGCACTCTAGATATGGCCTCCCCTGGCCTGAGTAAAGGGGTGGGATCACCTTCCTCAGCCTGCTGGCACTGCTCTTCATAATGCACCCCAGGATATCACTGGCCTTCTTGGCCACAAAGGCACACTGTTGGCTCATGGACAGCTTGTTGTCCACCAGGAACTCCAGTTCTGCAGAGCTTCTTTACAGGAGGTTGGTCCCCAGCCTGTGTAGTGCCTTGGGTATTGCTCTCCAGGCACAGGACCTTGCACTTGCCTTTGTTGAATTTCAGATAGTTCTTCTCTGTCCATCTCTCCAAATTGTCAAGGTCCTTCTGAAGGGCTGCACAGCACCCTGGGACATCAGTCACTCCTCCCACTTTTGTATCATCAGCAAACTTGCTGAGGAGGCATCTGACCCTTCATCAAAGTCATTGATGGAAAAGCTAAACAATACTGTGCCCAGTATGGAACCTTGGGAGACACTTCTAGTGACAGGCCTCTAACTAGACCCTGTGCCACTAATTACAACTCTCTGGGGTCACCATTCATCCAGTTCTCAAACTACCTCACTGTTCACTTATCCAGCCCACACTTTTTAAGTTTGCTTCTGAGGATGTTGTCCTACTGCTCAGCACCACCAAAAAGAGCCTGGCCTCATCCTCTTGACACCCTCCCGTCAAATATTTATAGACATAGATAAGATCCTCTCTCAGTCTTCTCAAGGCTGAATGGGCTGAGCTCCCTCAGCCCTTCCTCATAAATTAGGTGCTCCTGTCCCTGAAATCTGTAATCTCTGCACCATTTAACAGTCATCCCCACGAGCAAGGTGTTCTGCAGTCACCTACCTGGCTAGCACAACTGCACTAAGTCCTAACTTAGACAGACTCTATGCACTCCTTCAAAAGCAGTAAACCAAAAGAAAACTGTGAGCAAATACCATCTTCTCCTTAGGGAAGTTATACAGAAGTGAGACAATCAGTCAATGCAAGCAGCATCCTAGATCTAGCACCAAGACCTTATCCAGAGGTCAGGATAGCAGCAGACACAAATTCTTCAAGAAATCCCGCTGCAGTCAGAGATCTCAAATTTGGTTTGCTGTGTGGTTCTCCTCATGCATGCTACCATGACTTTTTCCCAGAATGCCACAGCTGATAGAAAGCTCAGCTATCACATCAAAGGGAAAGGCAGCAACCCACCTCCATGGCACAGGGCGCTGCTACTGCTGTAATCACCTCACAGGCCCAGATACCTTTGTCCAAGATGTGGTGCTATCGAGGGCTGGGTGTAGCTGCTGCTTCCATCCCCTCATTTTACATCAGGAGTTAAATGAATATATTAACAGTTGCTCTAGAGAACTTTTTCTGTAGAAGATAGGACAGCCTGTGATATGATACTTGTTAAATTATGACTAGAAATTAAAGGAAACTAAATTATACTGCGTGTCAGATGAGACAGTAATCCACATTTTGTTAAAAAGCTGCTGGAAAGAATCCTCCTTCTCCCCATAAGAATATGAAATAATATTCTCCACTTAAATCCAGGACAGAGTTCCAGTATGGACAATTCAGCAAACAAAGGCTTGCTCTTTGAAAATTGTCTATTTTGGATATCTCTGTTTTTCATCACCCAGTTTGGGAAGACTGAAGCTAGTTTTCTGTCCAACATTTGCAACTCTGATTTGCTCAGCCCTAAAATTACCAGCCTTCTTTTGCACGTACCCAAGGTGTCCAGTGACCACCAGGATGTCTAGGAGGGAAGTCACTCTGTAAAGGCAAGGGTGCAGTGTGGTATCATTCATACTGCTATAGGGTGTTTGTTTCTGGAGTGCTGCCCAGATATTTCTGACAAACTGGTTATGTTGCAAGCCCATTAATGTGTTGTAACACAGTCAAAAATGAGGGGGGCTTGCATCAGTTTCTATGAATTTAGAAAGAGCAATCCCTATTTGTTTCTTTTGTTCCCAAAAGAACTGTATTGTCTACAGATTGTCTTAACTGAATGGTAAATTTTCCCTTTTATTTGGGCAAATAGCCAGGCAATTAAGAATTTTTTATCCAGAAGAATTAATGGCTGCCTCTGTCACCTTTTCCCTTCAATTATTTAGACTTCCTCCACACTTAGGATAGCTTCCTGCTGGCAGCACTGCAGACTGTGTCTATTAATCATTAACTGTCATTGTGCTTTAAAAGAAAGAAAGTGAAAAGACTTTTTAAGAAGAAAAATAGACCTTTCTTTTTTTTTCCCTGCAAAATAAATGACAGCTGTGTGCTACCTGGATTTACCATGTCTCCAAATTTGTTTTCTTTTTTTTTTTTTTTCCCAAGGAATAATGAACATTATAGACAAGCAGGCCAAATTGGCTGATCCCAGCAAATCCATGTCCCAGGGCTCCCTTTTTTTCCTTTAATATCAAGCTCTGGTAGCTTCTGTTAAAGCTTACAAGTCATCCTCTGCCACCAGCTCCAGACAAAAAACTATGTTCTCCATGTATTACTGGAGGCTTAGCCTATTAAATCAATGGAAACCTATCTCTTTCAGTGGACAACCTGGCCTGTTTTACTATTTCCCAGGAACGCTCCCAGCAGTGCCTGCTCCTTGGCCTCCTCTGCTGTCCTTCCCTGGACAGATCTCTGGTAGAACACAGGCAGACCTCCTCTGCATGTCCTCTCACTTTGCCTTCTCACTGAGGAGTTCACAAGGACCTTCTGTGTCCAGACATTCTTTCCTTGAATGCTTGGACTTTCCGCCACTTGTTTTCCTAGCAGTTCTTCTTCTTCCTCCTCAGTTGTGTGGTCCTCTGGAAACAGCAAGTACAGGTGAATGCTTGGCTGTACCAAGACAGACACCGCAGAAAAAGAGAATTTCCCAAACCTTGAGCTTTAAGGCCACACACAGCTCATGACACTTCAGAAAATATGAAAACACTCCAGCATCCACTCAATATATATTCTCAGTTTTGGTTCTTAGAGACTGAAAAGTTATTATAAGCAGAAAATCACATCAAACTGCTGCTATTCACTGCACACTGTTTTGCACTTAGAATACACTGTTGCCACATACCTGATCCAGTCACACCAATAAATAATTCATTGTATGTCTCACTCCAGTACTTTCCTGCATGGTCCAAGAAAAGAGGATTTCAGAGAAAATAAGATGTCTGTTGAAGAAATGGCCATTTGAGTGTACATAATAAAAATCCTTTTTAGGTTGCAGCACTTTGTAAGAGAGATACAAGTCAGACCCAGCTGACAGAAGAGAGGTAGATGTGAGAACTGATTCTATATGGCCAAGACACTTTGAAGCCAATGAAAAGACCAAAGGAACCCAATCTTCCTTATTTCCTTAGAAATTAACCATAAAGACTATGTTGTATATTTACATGTTTTCTCTGCATTTTATTCCATTATGGACACCATGTTACAGAATGTAAGAACTTTCATCAGGGAGTTTTGTGACGAAAAATTTCCAGGGAAAAACACTTGCCATTTTTAAGGCTAAACATTAACTTTATTCACTACAATATATCCATGTTGTTGTTGTTGTTTTTGCTGTTATTATTATTATCACATAGTATTATAATAATAGGTATGTTATTACATGTTCTTAAATATTTGCCATAATATTTATATTAACATCTTAAAAGAAATTACCTGATAAACGTCAGGCATTCATGGCTTTAAATATATTAGCAACAACTGGAATGCTAATCAATTTGGATTGACCTTATGTGTGTATATGTGTTGGTGTATCATGTAGTCCTCCTCACCTAGTATGTTTATCACAGCTGTAAGCAGAAAATGCACATGGTTGAGCTGACTTTACTAAAGTTTAATTACAATTTATTTTGCTTTTTAAGAACAGTGAAGCAGATTAAACCAAATTTACAGAAATTAAATAATTCTAAGGTTCTGACTATAAAGGAGAAAATATAAAGGTGCTGTCTATAAAGAAGCCATCTTTTGACGACTACCTGACTATGTAGCAGTAGAGAGAAGCTGGAACAGCAAATTAAACTATTTCCTGGCATTCTTGTTTCTGATATTTCAGTTTAACAGGAATTCAAATGGTGCAATTTAAATAAATAGTAATAATGCACAAGAATGCTGTATCTTTTCTGAATACTGAAAAAAATTGAAATCCTGAGGTCTGTCTTTCTATAGGGATGAGAGATATTTTCTGTTCCCTGTTTTCTGGAAATTATCAAAAAAAAAAAAGACTCTATTTTCTTCTAACTTTTATGTAGGTCTACATTAGGAAGTAATGTGGACCACTCTGTAAAGTAAAACTTTTGATGCAGAAGTTTTGATACAAACAGCACACACATTTTAGATTTTTATATTTTCCTCCAGATTATCCCTAGTCTGGCATGGGCTGAATATCATAACTTGTCTTTCAGCTTAGTATCACCTGAAAAGAATCTGGTTCATGCACTGTAAGACCACTTCTTGATGCCAGCCAAAACCCAGGGACAAACTGGGGACAATTGGGAGAGACATCTAAAAAGTGTACTTCAACTCAAACTGATTATAGATGCATTTCGCTGTAACTTAGTGTTGCCTATTCTTCCACTGCTGTCACTTCTGGGTTTCAAAATCAATCTGCACCAGAGAAAAAGAGGCAATTCTGTTCTTCAGAATCCACTAATTTGTTAACTATAACATGGATGTTTATTTGCAAGGGAAAGCAGGGAAGATTAGGGCAAAAATATTAATAAAAGTATCTATTTAGACATTAATTAAATTACATCATGGGTATGATAGCAAATCAATTTACTTATGAAAACTACAGTTAATATACCTAATCCCATTTACCCAGAATACATATAAAATAAAAGATGTACAAATAAGAGAAAAAATATCTTCACTGACCATCCTAGTGTGACCTGAAAACATAGCAGAACTCTGAAATGTAACAACTGTAAGGTGCCACCTATTTCTATACTGTTGCAAAATGTCACAAAAGCCCTTAAGAATACAGAAGTAAACAGCTTTATACATTTCACTGGGCTCCCTAAATAAGTTTGTGAGTAATAAACTCGTGAGATTAAAGTCCGTGAGACTTTACCAATATCAGACATTTTCAGGGCTGTTTTCTCTGAACAACCCTGATATCACTGCACTCTGAAGGCACAGCCAGTTATTTGCTCAAGAGATTATTTGGCCTTTAGTGTGCTTTTATCTTCTGAACAGCTCAGCTTTCTGTCTCCTCTGGAGAGCAGCAAGCAACCTCTCTGACACACTTAATATGAAGAATGAAACTTTAATCCATTCCTAAATACAGGTAACCCTTACGTCAGAAACCTCTGTGCTGCTGGTTTCCCCAAATACCACTAAACTGCAACCACATTACTTGCCACAGTGCTGCAGAGGCAGACAGACCCAGTAATGTAAATGGTCCAAGCACCTGGTCTGAGCTCCTAACTTTTCACTCATAAAGTTTGTGTTATCAAAGAAAAATGTTCAATTTTAAAACCTGAGGTTCAGTGTTATTCCTGAAAACAAAAATAGAAAAACGAACACTTAATACAAGCACACCATTCTAGGAAGCAGTGTCATGAAAAATTCAGTACTCACATAAAAGACACTGCTGCTTGAGGGAACCAAGAAGCGGAAATCACCAAGGAGGTGCCATGGTAACTTGTAACGCCTATCTGCTCTCGCTGATTCAATACCAGGAGTTGAATTTAGCACAGGACATGGATTGAAATGCTATTTTCCAGGTGAAAAGTTAGATGACATCTTATGCACTTCTGTTATGACAGTAACAAAAGTAATGCCCTCAAGACTAGTAGATTTAAGTCCACTGCCCTAGCCAAATCCTGATTTGGTTAATTAGACTATTTCAATTTTTTCAATTAAGTTCTTTCTTTTTAAGGTTCACAATGAGTGAAATCTGTAATGGACATCCAGTGGTACTTGACAGTTCTTGTCATCTTTTGCTTATGTTTTTCTCATGACTTCTAATGCTTCCAGCATTTCTATGAGGGGAGGAGATGCTACAGCTTGTATCTTAACCCCCTCACAGCTTACCAGTGAGGAAATGAGGAATATAAACTTTCTGCTAAACCAGTTCAGTCATCAGCTGTAGCTATGACTCCCTGGCTCCTGCACATCCATAGGAAGAATTATTTTCTGAGCAATGAGGCTCTCAGAAGCCATAAGGCTGAGTGACCTAAATTAGCAATTATGGAACTAAGGATTCAGCAGCAGCCAAAGACAGATCATGATCACCTGGAATTATATCCTTCAGTTTCTCAGAAGATCTAGCACTAATTGACTTGCTTAGTCATCGCACAGGTAATGTTGGCAGGCCTGGGAGTTAAAATCCTGACACCTTGACCATACCTCATTCAGTAGACAATTCCCTCAATGAGTTGAAGAGAATTCATAACATATATTTGGGCCAAAAAAAGCCTAAGGGAAATGCATTTTATTTAGTTACATATTATACCACAGCATAACACATTTTTCAATACCCAGTAACAAACTGAAGCCTGCATACACTACAAAACCACAAAATTACTGTAGGTATGAGAATTTATGGTGTAAATATGCTCGGCGACTGCTTGAAGCAGACCTGGACACTCTGCCTGGCCCGGAGGGAATCATCTTCTTGATTCAGATTTATCCAAGTCTTTGTACTTCTTCCCAGCTCTGTCTGTGCTCTATCTCCTACTGATATCACCAGGTGTGACTACTCACGATCTCAGAGGAAGACACGTTTCCTCACCTCTCATGTTTTTATGTACTTTCATGAACAAAGGAATTGGGGGGGGAAGGCAAACCAGATGAGGGAATAATATAATGCTCTCAGTTGCTTCGATTCCTTTTTTTGTTTGTTTGTTTGGGTTTTTTTGTTGGTTTTTTTTTTTACAGAAAAAGAGTAAAAACTGACCTTCAGTTTCAGGTGCCTCAACTGAGACTGAAAAATTTGGGGTTAGGTTCCCCAAACATACCTGAATTGTCACTTTGCCTCTCCAGGCCTCACGTCTGTCAATAGAAGGCAGCTACAAAAAAAGCCAATAAAGCAAGTTCACACACTCCTACTGGGAGAACAAGCTCTATTTCTGAACAAGAGGGAATTTATTATTTTTAGATTTTTTTGTGGGTAGTTGGGCACCTTAAAGCAAAGCTTTTATATAGTTGTTTTTGTAAAAGATTTAAAGCTGTCCAACTGGTTTCAGCTGGCATCCAGACAAACAAGAGAAAACCATGTCTCTTGGAAGACCATCTACCAACTACTCTCTTACACAGGAAAATTGAAAAAGGAGTGACTGTGCCTATCAGGCAGCTCAGCTGATAGGAAATATCAAGTGGCACGTTCATCACACTTACCTGCTCACAGAGTACTTGGCAAAGACTGAGGCAGAGGCTGGTGCCTGGAGTAAGCAGCCAGTGACTGTTGGGGCACTTGTCTCTCTGTCTGGTGCCTGCTGCTGCTCCCAGCACGTTTTCTTCCCAATAAAAGCAATGCAGAAAGGAGGCTGGTACATGATCTCATCCTGACATGACCCTCAATGACTGGGAGCCCTGAAAACCTAGAAGCCCTGAAATATTTTAGCTCTTCCTCTTAAGCCAAAACACGTCTTATGAGGAAAGGCTGAGGTAGCTGGAGTTGTTTAGCCTGGAGAAGAGGAGGCTCAGGGGAGACCTCGTCACTCTCTACAAGTACCTGAAAGGAGGTTGTAGTGAGGTGGGGACCAATCTCTTCTACCTTGCCTCCAATGAGAGGACAAGAGGAAGTAGCCTTTAGCTGAGACATAGGGTATTCAGGTTAGATATTAGAAAAAACTTTCTCTGTAGAGTGGTCAGGCACTGGTGTAGGTTGCCCAGGGAAGTGGTGGAGTCACCGTCCCTGGAGATGTTTAAGAGGTGTCTGAATCTGGCACTGGGTGATGTGGTTTAGGCATTTAGGGGCTACAGTAACAGTGCTGGATAGACAGTGAGACCTGATGATCTTAAAGGTCTCTTCCAACCTTGATGATTCTATGATTCTATTTTTGCCTCTGCTGGTCTATACATACCCACAGTGATGAAAGGGCAGACTGATGTCATTCTCTACAATAAGCAGTGCATAACTCATGAAAGAGAGTTACTGAATTATTTAAACAGCTTAGCAAATATGATTAACTGCCAATATTTTATTTGTGGATAAAGACTATTTTGATTTAAAATTCACCCTAGGACGATGATAGCTGTCTTCATGATTCCTCAGTAAATGTTTTTACACTGCGGCAGCCTAAGGGCCTCCACAACACTTCAGAGTGCAGCACTTTAAAACTGCGACATGGCAATGGTTACAAAACATGTCTATGATTCCATTTGGTAATAAGGTACACTGTGCTCCATCAATTTACAGAAGTCACTATTAGCAACAGTAGACTAGAGATGGAAATGCACTGCCACCGTTTCCGTGGCAGAACAATCAGATTTATGCAAAGACATTCCCTTTTGCTCTCAGTGCTTGTCTCCAAGATTAAGTACATTGTTCTGGGCTTGGAAGGTGGAAGCTTCCTTTTCCCCCAGCACAGCTGCAGTATCAATTCAGCAGTCGGATGAAAAATGATGGTATACACTAAGTAAGACTTGAAAAAGTGACAGCTGTTTTTCCAGAACCCCTGGAGGTAAAACAAAGCTTAGCAAGTTTTTTGGGTTTGGGGGTTTTTTTCTTTCTTTCTTAGCACTAAGAAGAGAAATTAATGTTGTTATTTTAATCCCACTCCCCCCCGGTCTTCATATGTCTAAAACAAACTTGCCATGTCAATAAATCCCATAAAATCACATTAACAATGGAGTGTAAATGGTTTCATTTTCTATTAGCACAAACACATCAGAGAGCAGTGATATATTTTGCTTGTAATGTGCACAAATTAATATATACACACAGACACAAATGTCTAATCAGGTTGTTAAGCTTTATTCATCAGTAACCTTGTAAGATGAATATTTTGGCTCATGCATTTAAAGTCCACTAGCCACTTGTGCAGCAATTATAGTTCACTTAGGAGGATAAAACACTTATGAAATCATGGACAGCAGATGGGTGCCTCTTAACTCACTTGAAGACATGTACATATTCCCTAGGCTCAGCCTCTTCCTAATTTCTGTTTCAGGTATGATTCCAAGATTCCTTGCCATAATAATCTATGTAAAAGCAATGTCACAGAAACACGGACAGACTCTGAGAGTCTGTCTCAGCCTTCTGTCCCTTCTCCTCCTTTACTTTCTGGTTTTTACTTGGATTGCATTTCCTGAAAAGGAATGCAATGTGTATTTTCTTTGCTGCCATAAGCAACCTCTAGACCCAGAAGCCTTTAGGTCCATTTCAAATGTTCTCATCATACGAGACCATGTTTGTCACCACTATCAGTATATACTCTTAAAGACTAAAGCTCCCTTTCAGTGTCCCAGAAGTGTCTGTCAGGGAGCAGCAGCGTGCAAGGGAGAAAAGCAGGCAGAGGGAAAAGGGAGGAAATGAAGTAAAAGGGGGAACTGAGGAGAAGGGAAGCTAAAAACAATTAAGCACAGTCATAAACCTTAGAAAGCACAGGCACAGATGAGCCAAGAATGAGTGGTTGGCCAAAGAGATAAGGCAGGAGGTGAAGGGGGAAAGGGGATTGGGGCGGGAGAAACAACAGACACTGAGATTGCACAAAAAGAGTGAAATGAGAGGTTAGGACCTGTAGCTTAAAGAGGGGAAAACCAGCTAGCGGGTAATGGAAAGAGACAGAGACACTGGACAAGAATCTGGGATATATACCTACTACCTTAGGAAATTATATGGAAGACTTCAGAAGAAAATGCTTCTAAAAGGGTCTTAATGGTGAGCTGCAAGCATGCAACCAAACACACCCCGACCAACAGTTGAAAACTGTTCATTAAATGAACACATCTCTTTTCTGCACTGAGTTATGAAAAGGGATTGTAAAATAGAGTACTGGGTCAGTTAATTAAAGATTGCTATAAGGCTTATGTGCAACAAGACAAAATTTAAATGAGCCTATGGTATATGGGTATATTGGCAAATCTGGATTATTAACACGGAAATCTTATTACTTTCTGTCTGATTTTGTTATCCATAAGTCCTTGTGTTTCTTTTGAGTGTGCACATGTGTACAGGCATATCCTTGAGAGTGTACATCTATGTATGTGTGCAGGAGAACACTAATTCTGCATGAATTAAACAGGCTTCTTTTAAGCTTCCAGCAGAAATTAACACACACAAAAAACAATTCCTTGTTTTCATCATTAGTTGTGAAGAACCTTTCAATCAAATGTAACATGAAAGATGTGGTGTAGGCACTTGCCACATTTTAAGAGAAAAGGCTATGTTTGCCTTGTTCCATTTCAAAGAAAACACAACCCACAGCAAAACAAACAAACAAAAAAACAAGGCAAAACCAGGGTGTAGACCTCTTTGATTTCCAGACCATTGTTATTCCAGGTGTTAAGACAGGTTCCCAGTGGGGCAAGTTTTAGAATAAAGCAACTGGAATTCAGAGATGGAAATTAAGTACAGCTGTACTTACAAAGGTACAAACCCAACCAAGTATTAACTTCTCTCTCTTCCTTGAAATATAAATTAATCTGTATATTGTAGAGGTGCATAATCACATCGCTTGGCAGCTCCTGAAAAGTAGAATTTTATTATGCCTCCATATTTGGTAATCATATTCTAGGCTGGAGTCCCCTCCTTTGCACTTGTGTAAGTGAAGTGATTTGAAAACCTAACACATTACTCTATATTCAAAAGCAAAATAACAAAATGGAAAAAAAAAAATAAAAATTATGAAATTTGAAGAGAACATGGAGAAGTTGCCACAATTTTATTACAGGATTACCCACAAGAAAAATGTATTCCTGGACTAAAAAACACAGAAACTCAAACTTGTTTTATGATACCCAAGTTTAGCATTCTCTTTTGGCCATAGTAATGTAGGTGCTTCAAAGAAAGTGTAAGAACATTTACAGTGAGCCAACATGGGACTATCTGCCTCTCATAAATCTCCTTCTGATGTGACACTGAAACTAAAGTTGCAAAGTCTAATGAAATGTAATATGCTTTCCAAATTCTTATTACTTATGATGAGACTAGATTGTCTTTTTCTTGTAATCGAAATAAGGCTTCCTTTCTTTTTATTACGGACCTTCATATGTGGTGAAGGCTGACCTAACAGTGCTTTCAGTTTATGCCTTTGGATGACACAATAAACCTATGAACATAATGCAAACCACTACAGTGTACCCCAGACCCTTGCAGTCACCCCACAAAGGGCAGTAGGACAAAATGAATGTCACTCCAGACATGTTCTCTATTACGGTTTGTTACCATGTTGTCGGTGATACTGACGTCTCCACCCAGTCTATCTATTAGCAAAGCCTGATACAGCAACCTATTCACAGCATGGAAGAGATTCATCCCAAAAGTCTAGAGGTGTCAGAGCACAAAGCAGTGGAGAAGGAAGGAAACATTTTTAGCTCTCAAAACTGTGGATAATGGAAATCTACATTGAGCAGCATCAATTGAGCCCTGAAATGGCTGTAAAAGGTCCTTATAGCAACCCAGCAGCCATGTAAGATTTGCTAATTATTTCTTGCAATCAGTTTCTTGACATAAATATAAACTCAGTAAGTTTCAGCAGCCTGTCATTCCTAATTTGCAAGGATAATAATAAAGGGGTTTTTTTTAGTGAAGCATGAATTCTGCAAGCTCTCTAGTCTCAGCAACATCTGTCCCTGCTCTCCTGCCAATCCAACCATCTTGACAAAAGTAATACAGCACTCTCAAGAAAAAGAAGCAGAGAAGGAGCACATAGTTACTCCACTCAGTTTCAGCAGCAGCAAGTTGAACCAAAGATAAGAACAAACAGATGGGATGTTCAAACAGGACCATGGCCATTGTTCCTGTGGTAAGGAGCTTGCTCAGTCTCAGTACATCAGCATCTTGAGGCAAATGATGCCTGGAGAATGCACCAAGTCCTCATTAAACCGGCACAAACAGGCACAAAGTCACAGGGTCTTTTTCTTGCTTAAAATGAGATTTTATTGCCTCCTTTTGTCTGTCGCTCTAGGCAACTGCCTGCTTTGCCTGCTCATAAAACTGGGCCAGCTTACTAGGGAGCAGCAAAGTAACACTCAGCTTTGAGTTAGTATTCCATCAGATGATGTAACTCTACACAGGAGTCTTATAATTTCTACATGAAAGGGGAGACACTTCAACTTGCTGACCCTTAAACTTTGATTTCTGATCTGATCTTAAAACTTTGCCTTCACAACTTCTGCAAATAGCTACCGGTTTGGAGTGAAGAAAGTGTGAAGGCTGAACACGCAGCCACTGGCAGAACTAGGCTCTAAAAATTTGAGGACAACTGATGGGTATTTTAAGTACCTGGTTCATACCTCAGTGGCTGTATTTTTGTGCAGAGCAAAACACTTTACCTTAAAGATATACCCCCAAACCCTGCTCAGCTATTATGACCCTGTCACATACTTGGTATAGCAAGTGCCAGCTTCAGGTATGCCTTCAATAGAAGTACTGAGCATGTCTCCAGTGATCACAGTGAGACTGAAATTAAACTATTAAGTGCTTTTGCACACCTCACAATATGTATTGAAGTACTAAAACACATATGAACAAGTGCATAAATTTGTTTCTCAGAGTTACGTTTGTATCACAACACTGCCTAGAGCATATCACTCAGGTTACTTCCCAAGCTCTTCAAACTATTAGAACTGATCTATAATGCTCATTTACACAACTTAACTCAGAATGACATGTCTCAAAAAGCTGGTTGTAAATTCCAAACCCTTATTATGCTTGTCTATTTTTTATTGATCTCCATGGATTTGGAGCGGAACTACTGAACTGTACTTCTTACCTTCAGTATCTTGCCAATCCTGTGGGGCTGCTTAAGAAATAAACCACTACTCTGTTTGAATTACAGCAGGATCTGGCCATCAGGAACAACTTGCGTTTACTCATGTTTTCCCAAGGGATGCATTCTGTAGCATCATTTAAATATATCTGAACATGGAGCAAACAAGGACAGAATGATAAACAAATAAACATTTAGCTGAAAGAGAAAAAACATATACCGAGTGCATATGCACAAAGATTCCCCACCACTTTGTTGATTTATTGTTTTTCAGGGTCAAGCCATGTTCATATGAAGTCGCTTGCAGAATTATAGATCTGTTTTTACTCCTGTTTGGCACAAGGATACTTCTTGCATAAACTTTAATGACAGATAGTATAGATCTTCTCCAAGCAGAGCCAAGTTAAGGTGAAAATTTTGGAGATCATGCCTTCAGGCAATGCTCTGCAATCTTATGCAGGATGAGAATCTCCACCCAGGTGGCTTCCACATAACTAGTTTGCGACTCACATACAGACACTGATTCTAAAATATCCCTTCAAAAGTAGTACATTTTCCTAAATAAACAATTAAAAACCCCTGTTATTCAATATAAAATAGGATAATTTTGATGTATGCTTATAATGAACACAGAGTACCCTATTTATGATTTTTATTTCGGTTTACATAATATTTGTATATTGTTTTTCTTCTTGTTGAATTAACAAAATAATTCTAATTTAAGAAAAACTACCAACTAATCTCCAAATTGAGTTAACCCAGAGTGCGTTTCTACTGATAAATCCTTAGGTAAAGCAATGAATTAGTTTCTCTGCATTCATTTCTTTATCCTCTCCATTTCAGTTTCACTGTGTTTCATTTCCAGCATTTTATATTCACAGGCGCTAAAGCTGGGGACACTGAACCCCAAACACAAATAGACTGAAGCTGGGTAGCTGAAGAGATTACTACACTAAGGCATCTGTCCAGTTCAGCATTCACAGAGGTAGCAGCTACCGTGACAGAAAGCTGAGTCATGCATAAAGGCAATCCAGTGTACAGATCAAAATAGTAATACAGATCAGCACAGGTTCTGAACTGCACACTGGCAGCCTGCAAGCTGCACAGAACACCTGCTTCATATGCAATGCAGCGATGATGCCTGCCACCAGCACCGTATCAGCCAGGCAACCAACAGACAGGGGGAACAGCTGCAAGTGATATGCCTGGTCCCATTTCATTCAGACTGGGCTCGTGAAACAATATGTTCAGTTAAAAGTCAATGTTTTCGTCAGTGCTGTCAAAGACAAAATTCCAAAAGAATTCAAACTATGCAAAGTCAAGTTTTCAACTTAGTGAAAATGACTGCCAAAATGAGTCGTAAAGAAAGCACTGCATTACGGCTGGAATGGTAAAGGGGTAGATCAATGAGCCTCATCTTCCAAAGAAGCTGTCTGAGAAAGTGATGATAACACTAAGGCAGCAGCAATATGAAGTGAGAGTCTCTGCATCCTTAGCAGGAGGTGCTTCCACAAACAAATTCCTAATTAAGGGCTACTTGGTAGTTTATGCAGAAGAAATAAAGGAGATAGCCCGGCTGAGAATTAGTGCCAGCAAAGAACGTAAGACATAACTCAGCCCACACTATAAATCATTTCCTTCATGCACTCATTAACTGTCTGCAGCCTCAAGGAACTGCTTTTCAGCTCTGAATTAGAGAAAATACCTATTAGTGACACAAGCCAGAAAAAGGCACGCCTAAGCACACTGGCTACACAAAGGGTAAGACAAGTGCAGATAAGACCAATAGTTTTGTAGGCAATGACATGCATGAAGCCTCATTTCCTACAGAATATAATTTTTAACCTAATTTTTTAATAATTTATAACCGAATTATAACAAAGCTTCAGGCTTATCTTAATAGAGCACAAGAGAATCCACAGAGAAGAGAAATATGTATGTCTACCATGACAGGCTTCAAGTGAGATTTGCTCCTTATTGGACACTGCAGAATCCTACAGAAATACACATTTTTATTGAAAGTTGAATTTTTCCAATTCCTGAACAGTCAGTTCCCAACAGTCCCACAAGCCCTCTGTTCAGTGCTGACATTTCAATATTAATGGTTGAAATATATGCTGCATATTTTACCTCTTTGCACGTAAGCATATTCTTCCCCGCCCAGCTATGTTCACAGAACTTAGAGGAATGTTCTTTCTTTGAGAATTAATATCTCAAAATTTGCCCCTCTGTTTCATTTGGTTGAAATCATCCCAAAACTTACAGGGTGAAGAACTAATAAAGCAACAGCAAGCAAACAGCAGCAAAATTATTCCCTTATATGTAAATACACACGGGATGCAATTCTGCATATGCCTTATTTCTTTAAGAAATCAGGATTTTTCCTAAAATCTGCTCAGCAGTACTTAAGGAACCCATCTTGCTGTCAACTTAATTTCTGAAACAGAGCTGAACAGTTTGCTTTTGCCTACTTTAGTAGCATTACCTCCGCGAAAGCCAGCCCATGCTCCCCTACTGCTGCCACAGCAGGCAGCTCGTCCGGCTGGAACCACAGGAGGGTAACGCAACCGAGTACTGAAAAGCCTGGAGGCGAGAAGAAGATCTCAGCTCCTAAATACTGTGTATAAAAACACAATAAGGTTGTTTTATATACATTATACATAGTGCATTACACATGTAGAAATACACAAACCAGCTTTTTATCAGTTACAGCACATGAATATATAGATACCGCCCGCGTAAAAGACTTTTCTCTCCAGCCTTTCAAACACCTGCAGATCCCTCTGTCGAAGGCTGCATCCTCCTCCTAAGAAGGATTCCCACGGCCAACAGACCCATCAGGCTGGCTGCGGCCCCGTGCCCACCCCTCCCCTGCCCCTCCTCTCCACTGTACTGCCAGGTCCCTGCCTGCCCGCCCCTCCCGGGGAGGTTTCTAAACTCCGCGGATCGCCGAAGGCCCGCCGCCCGCTGGGGCTGGGGCCGCAGCACCGCACAGCACCGCACAGCACCGCACCGCGCCGCCGCCCGACCCCGCCGCCCTCCTGAATATTTCATCGGCGCTGCCCGACGGGATGCCCCGCCACTGACTGCTGCAAAGGGACAGCATCCCGACGGCGGCGTGGCTCACTGCTTCCTGCCTCTTTCATTCTTCAAACCGCAGCTTTTCATTTATTCCGATAAATAAATAACTGATTAAAAACAAAGGAAAGAAAAAAGCAGCAAGAGCATCTCTCTTTTGTATCTGAGCAGGTGGGACTCCTGTGCAAGAGAGTCCAAAGGATAAGGCGGCAGCAGTTTTCCTATAAAAATCCGAATCCGGGGCTGTGACACACTCGGAGGAGCGAAGGCGCCGTCAGCCTCACCGGAGACGTCCCCGCTTTGGAGACCTCAAACCCTCGCGGGCGGAGGGTGAACCGGAGGGACTGACTCGCCGGCCACACCGCGCTCCCGGCGCTCAGCCTCCCGCTGCTCCGGGGCCGGGCGGCGCTGGGGGTCCGGCTGCTGCTGCCGCCGCGCCCGGCACCGCTCCGCCGCAAACTTTCTTCCCGTGCCCTCCTCGCCGCCGGCGGCCGCAGGGGAGCGGCGCGGGGGGCGGACGGCGCCCAGTGCCCCCGCTGCCCCCGCGCTCCGTCGCCGGGCGGCGGCCACAGCCCCAGCCCCAGCCGCGCCGCCGCCGCGCAGGCAGGCGGCGGCCCCGGGCCGGCGGAGGGTCCGTATGGCCGCTGCCGGCCAGCCGGTGGCAGGAGCCGCTGGCGCCGCCGCGGCGGTGCGGGGGCTGCCCTGAGCCGGCGCCTCGCCCTGCAGCGCGGCGGGATGTGGCCGGCCGGGGCGGGCGGCAGGCTGACCTGCCCGCGGGACGCGGCGCTGCGGCGGGCGGCGTTCTCCGGCAACCTCTCGGCGCTGCCGTCCCACCTGGTGCCGAGCGGCAGGAGCGTCCGCGTCTTCATCAGCGCCAACCCCGAAGGTAACCGCGGCCGCCGCGCCCGCCCCGCAGCTCCCCCTGCCGCCCGCAGCGCCCGCGCCGCTCCCCGGGCCCGGCCGCGGCTCCCGGGCACCCTCGCTCAGGGGCTGCGGCGTGAGCGAGCCCGGCTCCGGCACCTCTCCGCAGCCAGCCCCGAGGGGCGCCGGGGCGCCGTGTGGGGCGACGGGACGGGTCGAGGGCGGGCGGTGCGGGGCGCGGTGCGGGGCGAGGCGGCCGCGCGGGTGTGGGGCGGGAGCGCTGGGCGCGGCTCTCCCTGCCGTGTGCGGGGTGTGGGTGTTCGGGTTCGGAGACGCCCGTGTACTTCGCTCCTGAAGTTTTATGTCCGTCAATAACACGCCTGAAAGGCATCGGTGCGCGGGATGTCCTGTCATTTTTGCGGTGTTGGAGCTTGAGGACATAGGGGAGGTACCAGGGACATGGAAAGGATCTGCCTTTTAACGAAGAGGGAGGCTTTTCAGGGGGGATGTATTGAAGAGCTCTCCTGGGGAGTCAGGTTAGTTATAGTTTCCGATTGATTTAATAGCACAGTGAAAGCAGGTCTCAGCCGGCTGTGGCTACAGCTAATGTGATCCTTTGATCCCGGCTATACTCCGCTTCCAAGGAAGCATTCACTGAAATCTGCAGTTTTAGCTGCTTAAAGTCGAGGTCGCATACCTGGTATCTGAATTAATTAGGTATCCTGCTACTTAAAACCTATTTTTTAAATTACCCTTTGATTCGAGGAATTTGCATACATTCAGGAGGTGTCATTCCCACTTGTAAGATTGGAGTTGCTGAAGCATATTCCCACTCGAAGCACGGAAATAATAAATTAGGCATTCACACTTATGACGTTTCTTGTCTGTAAAAAATGAGCCCGCTGTATTCACAATTATCTTTCACACCACCACCCACCGCCTTCCTCCCCAACGCTTCTAATTCAACAATACTGTCACCTTTTATGCAAACATCAGAGATCTGAAAATCCTGCCTGAAATAACAAAACAGTTTGAATTTTGAGGTGAAAATTGTCTTGGCATCAGTACTTACAGGACTATGAGAAATAGTGCTCACAAGCAAACAAAAAAAATGGGCATAGTGCTGCTCTGAAGAATTCCCACACCTCCAGCACTTCTTGCTTTCGACACAAGGAAAATCTCAGTTTTGATATCCAACATGTTTAAAAAGATGATATTCTTAAGGTGGGCGTGAAGGTGTTTGCAGTTATTGTTGCAGTCTAAGCAAAGAAATATATAAATAGTGATAATTGGAAAAAAAATTATTTGGCTCTGAAAGAAAACTATTGTGGATTTTTAGAAGATGCGTTACTCCTTAGAAATGGATTTCTGCCAGCATTGCCTTAACTATGAAGCTACTGATGCCTCTGTAGTTGACGTGAACAGCATTTAGGATAGCTTGGTATGTTAGCTAAATATTCGTTAAATTGGAAAATCCACTAAGTGAAACCCATTCTAAAAGTTTGGATTTAAAGACGTTTTCAGGATTTTACCCCTGCATTGTTATCTGAAAGTATCAGCTTTTAAAAAAACAACACTGAGAGACAGAAAACGATGTGGTCAGTTTAGAGTGATTTACATTGGCTTCCGTGGAGTCTCGCATGGTCATAATGATTACCACTCCTCATGTCCAGTATTTTATCTGTGATATTGCTCCTGCTTTTAAAAGATATAGTATGGGACCTAAATTTCAGAGCAGTTACAGATTTTGTTTATGAACATTTAAGGACTCTAAATGATGAGAAACAACCATTACTATTTATCAATGATAGCGCTGTTGCTGAAGTATTATTAACTGCATGTGCCTCTGAAAAAGTATGCATGGATAAATAAGAAAAAGTAGCCTTCAATGAGGGTTAGATATCATCTAGTAAAGTACTTAGAAATGTTAAAACATTTGAAAAAGTTCACAGTGCAAGAGGTAAACTCTTCCTACTTAGTAAACCTTTTAGCACATTCAAGCCCCAAACTACAATGTATATTTGCATGACCACGGCCTCTCTCGTTAATTTTCAGCATATCAATACAGTTTATACCTGTTTTTCTTGATGCAGAGCATCCCTGAAAAGGACAGTGAGTCCCCAAACTCCCAGAGATAGACTTGAACTGTGGTGTCAAAGAAGCTTAGGGATTAATCCTACTAGCAGTCACAAGAAAACTTGTGTAGTAGGAGCAAAATTGCTTCCTTTTACAGTCTTGTTTTCTAGAGGAAACTTTATAGATTAATGAAACTGTATTTTCTCCTAGTAGTTTAACAGTATTGTCTTGCCCACATTGTACATATCAGTTAATCCATCGTCAAATCATGAAAATGCCTGGATCTTTAGAAACATTGAAGTTGTTTTATTATTTGTATACAAATAAGCCTGTTTTCCCATTTCAGTAGGTACAAGCAATCAGCCATATTTGTAATATGCATTTTGGCTAGGAGACATTGAAGATTTTGCTTTAAATAATTTATTGGTTTTCTTAAGATATTTTTATTGCTTCAAAGTGATAAGGAAAGTAAGTCTTGTTCGCTTGATTGTAATAAGTTTGTGATTTACTATTCCATGTAGAAAACTGTGGATTGTACCAGCAGTCACTTAATGACAGTTTCTCCGCTACTCAAGACTGCCTGTATAGATGCCTGACATTAACATACAGTTCATATGAAATAAAACAAGTATAAGCTTCCATATGGTCCCATTACATGGAGCTGTGATATCAGCCCTATATAAGTTCAGGACATTCCAGATATTCTTGTCAGTACTTCAAAGAGAAAATTATTTGAGTTGAAAAGTTCACTATTTGAAGAAGTTATGTGGTGATATAAGCAATGTTACAAGCTCTGGTTGAAACAGGTGCCTTAACTGGAATTAAAAATTTGACTTGAAAGTGAAATCCAGTGAATCAGAAAATGCAGGCAAAACTGACAATTTTAAATCCTGTTGGTTCTTCTGAAAGTGGGGAAATTAGACCTTTGCTAGTTTGACTTAAAGTCTTGTTATTGCTGTGATTTTCAGTTTTATTTCTGAAGATGTCTCAGTAATTTAGTAGAAACAAATGAATTCATTGACAAGGGATATGTATAAAGCCAAATCCCACACACAGGTGATTCCACTAAAGACAGGATGATAATACCTTTATATAGCATTTGAGTGTGTCCTGACATATGTGGTGTTAGCCAGCCTTATCTCAAAGTGTAAGCAGGGTTGCACCTACCACTTCACATGGCAAGGATGATCCCTTTTCCATCTATTACTTCAGTTGCATACTGCACACTCCTCTGTGCAGCATCTCCACATACTTCCTAAGTTCCAACACCAGATTGCTTTTACTGGATTCTGACAGTTAATATTTTTTAACCATTTTTCAGCCTATTGAAGCATTTCTGTTGTACAAACATAAAAAATTGTGATGAGATCATGAACAAGCTTTGTTTCAACTGCCCTTTTTAATTCCTCATAGTTTCTGTGGCTCCAGTGCCCATTTTGCAAACTCATAAAACGGGCTACCAATTTTGGCACGATTAACAATCTAAAGTATGGAGTCCTATGTACATGTAGAAATGTAAATGAAAATCTTATTCTAACAGAAGATACTACTGATAATTACCATCTGACCTCATTTTAAAAGCACAGCATAAAACTAACCTGTAGAGCTGGAACTTTACTAGCTTTCCCATAAACCCAAGGAATGAATTTTCCTTGTCTTACGCTATTGAATGACTTTGTGTTTTCTTGATTTATTATTTGGTCTTTCACCTTAGTTCATTTCCACTGGCATGCATCATCTAGAACATTGTATTAATTTGAAAAACACTGGACTCTAATAAACTACAAATGTTTGATGCCCAATTTACATATTTTCTCATATATAAAGCAAAATTCTCACCAGCAGTTAGTTTTGCTGACTAGAAAAAGATTAAATAATGATTGTGGAAATGAGTCCAATCTTTTTATTTGGACCTATTGTTGCAGGCTGCTTTTCAGGAATTACATGTATTTTTATCCATGTTGATGTACATGTGAAACAAAACTTATGTGAATTTGCAGTTTAGTGCACATAGTTTAGAACAAGATGGTGGATAACTCATAACAGTTGAAGAGTTATGATGGTTTTATTTACAAAGTTATTGTCATATGTGATAAAAGAAAGGTATAATCTTGCATTCTCAGCATGTTCCAGGTCTATTATATTATTTTTACCTGAATTTTTTTTCTTTAAATAAAATGTAATTGAGGAAATGGTAATGTGGGGAAATATTCAGAAGTCAGAATAATACTTAGTTAATGATGGTCCATTCTGACCAGGCCCAAAATACCATACGGTGTCCCTACTTGGATACGTTACATGAAGAGCTTTTTATAAAGACAATTTTATATAATCTGAGTGGAATTTATTCCTTAGCTAAAGAAAACCACAGATGTTCAAGTGTATGAAATTGCAAAGGAGGTGTTGCGGAGATGTGGAGACAAATAACTCCAGGACTTTTTTTATGCTAAGTGTTAGTTCTGGTTACCTAATTTTGTACCTATTTATGGTTTTATGTGACGCACAGCACAGTAGTATCTAAAAGTCAAAGAAGTTCAGTAGTTCTAGAGATAAAGTATCTCAGAGTTTGGGGGAGAAACATGGTTCAAGTACCCAGGTTTGGTGTGGACTTTAATTGGAAATATATCTTACTTCAGGAGGCCCAGAAGTTAGAGATACCAACAGTTTGTTAAGTTGGAAAGAAACCTGCTGTTTTCAGCACTTCTGTCTTGTGTGAAGTTTTCTCTTTTTCCTATGCTATGGAACAGATCTGTTGGTGTGGTTCAGCAGAAAGCAAGATCTGACTCTCCTTGAGACTGGATGACCAAGTCTTATGTAGGTTTTAACTTTTTTGTGCAAGGCAGGGCGAATAGATCTCAAGTAGAACCAGTACAAGATGTTTTTCTTCTAAGGAGATCCTTAGAAGAGAGCCTTTGTTCCTGTTAGAGGAAAGTATTGTTCTGGGCTAGGGTGAAGACTGAATTGGATTGAAGTTTATTCTGTCAAGCAGATAAGCTATGTAGTTTGTTGGTTTTGTGGTTTCTTCTTGATATTTAGAAATAAGGAAAATTACCTGAAATCCAGTCACCTTCCTGCTAAGCAACACCTGGAGTTACAAGCTCCAAACATTTGGATTAGGTATTCACACTGTCTACTTTTTAAAAAGGACTTTAATTTTTTAATCTCATGACCATTCTTTTTTAATATATAAAATGTCAAGATTGTAATTTTCTCTAATTTTATGTGTCTACAGTGTCTATACAAATGTATGCACACATATAAGCAAATTATATAAAATTATAAACTGTAACATTGTATAAATGTATGTGTGAAACTCAAGCCACACTCTCATAGACTATATTCAAACTTGCTGTTAGTTCTCAGTTCTCTTTTGAGAACTGAGTACTTTTGTTCAAAGGGCAACACTCAAGGTCGTATTTCTAGCGTTACTGAAGAACAGCCTAGGTTTTGTTGAATGTTATTGTAAAAGCAAAAGCTTCATGGAGGAGTTTAGATTTTATCCACAAGTAAACCTGTAAACATTTGGGGTTGTATGCACCTGCAGCATAGTTTCTTTGACTGCTTTTTCTTAGAATTGAAGAAATAGTATTAAAACAAAGCCAAACCTACAATTTGGGGGTTTTTTTCTTTCGAATTTGGCAAATACTGTTTTTCTTCAGATGTCTTTGCATGTACTAGACTGGCTCCACATATTGTAGTGTATATATATATACAAACATACATATGTATATGCATTCATCCTTTTTTTTTTAAACTAGAAATACTTAGCAGTCAAGATGCACATGGGACGCTGGATCGTGCCTCATTCTTGGTGGGATTTGCTTTCTTTCAGTGACAAAGAGGAGCTTCTTGGCCCTGTACACTTGACACAGTTTCTAAGTGCGGGACAGCGAACCAAGTGTGCAAATCCCATGTGATTCCAATTTCTCAAATAATATATTAGATGATGGATAGAAGCAGTATTGAATCGCGTCCTTATTGTGAATCATTCCCTCAGCAAGGTATGAGATGTTTGAAATGAGAGGCAGCACCGTACAGGCAGCATTCTGGTTCCTTCCCCTATCAACAGAGGGGAGCTTCTTTCCTGCCTGATCAAGGGCAGCAAGATGACCTCTCTTTCAGCTGAGCAACAGTCTGCTGTGCAGCAAACTAAAGAGGATTTGCAACACTGTTTCAAGGAGGCCATATGTACTAGGTGGTGGGATTTGTGTAATCACTAAGAGTGGTGTAGTACAAAGGGTACATAACTTGCCATCTTATCTCTGAGCATATGCAGCAAAATAATTCCTCTTAAGAAACTTACATACATGACTACGTGGGCATGTATCCACAGAGTTGCGAATACGCAGGAGAAAATCCTACATTAGACTTCAAGTTTTGTTTGGAGACTTTTAAAATATGTATCACATAAAGAAAACTTCAGATCGAGAAGTTACTGAACTGCTAATCCAAAATATGAGGGCAGTGCCTGCATGGCAGTTCTTTTCATCTGAAACAGTTGAAATTTCTTTGAATTTTCATCTGCTGAGAGAGTATTTTGTGATGACATATCCTTTCAGGCTGCAGTAATAATACATTAGTAATATTTAGCTACCAGTAATTTAAGGTTTTAATATATTGAAGGTGGTAGCTATAAATATAATATCATAGATAGTCATGTGTATGGAATACAGAATAATCTGGCAGGTTTTAATATAGGCAGTGCTGTTCAAAGCAACTGCTTTATCCCCTTACTGGAATTTAAATTAAAGAAGGATAATAATAGATAGAATTAGAGAACCCAATTTAATAATGGTTGTGTCAATGCTACTCTAAAATAACTCCACTGGCCTGACACTACTCCTGTTAATATAGGGTTTCTATCAGAGAGAAAGTTTTTTTACTAACAAAATCTTTAGTCAAGAGGGGAGTAGGGCTAAATCACAGGTAGTTGAAAACAAGCAGTGTAGCAAGGTAAAGAGTTGGAAGGCCCAGGTCAGTGCAGAGTGCCATACACATGCAACTGTGCTGGGTAAGGAACATATGCAATTCTGGTCTCATCACCACCATAATTAAATGCCTGCTCTACCTCTAAATGGGTCTTGAACTCCCTCTATAAGCAGCTGCTATTGCCCACTGTTGGAAACAGGATGCTTGTGGCCTGAACAGCTACAGTCATTCTTGTACAAAATCTGAACCTAAAGAAAATAGTCATCTTTACAAGACTAGATTTATCAGACTGTTGAAAATACTTTTCCTGACGGAAACTGGAAAGACTAGCAAATGTCAGGACTTCCACAGTGGACTTAATCCAGAGTCATGCCGTTGTACGCATCAATCACTGGGACTAATCAAATAGCTAACCAGGTCAGATTTTAAACTGTCAGTGCCTGACAAAAAAATCTTGTTCAACCTGCTCGTAGAATATCCTGGAGCGGCAGAGCTGCGGTCATCAGTATAGTAACATGCCTCTGTGGCATGATTAAACACTTGAAAATTGTTTGTTAATAGAGCCCATTTCACCTTTCTAGCACCTGAGTACCTTCACAGTCTCACCTATGTTTTATAAATCTGCAGCCTGAATCACGTGTTGAAATAGATAATTAATGATACATATGTATGATACATATCAATGTTATTTGTAAAATTCTTATTTAGATTCTAACTGGTTATGTTTTACAAATCATTAAGAAGAACAGAGAATTAATGACGAAGAGACCTATCTGGACAGCTTTAGTGTTAAGTTTAAGATTAAGTTAAGATCTTAGATTAAGATTACTTCTAAGTGATTGAAAGCCATTGAATAACCATGTGGGTTAAATACTTTGAGATGAGAGGAGTTACCCATACTTACAGTTATGCACATCAGCTATTATATACAAGATAAATGAGGCGCAAATGCAATAAGAGCAGACTTAGTGAGTTAAACCAAAGGAGCCCTATACTCCTTCTTTGACCCTAGCAATTTCAGATGTATGATAAGAAAAAAAATAAATCAAACGGGTAATAAATAAATAAATAAATACATAAAACAAAATTATGAAGGTTATCTCTTTGTGCTTAATAAACCCGTGAGGCCCTTTGCTTCCATGAATTTGTCTAGTTGCTTTACTAGTCAGTATTCTTGGTACTTGTAACGTTTCCAAATCTTGAGATAGATTATTGCCTGATCCTATGAACTTCAGTGGGAATTCTTATAAACAAGACCATGTGCATCTAGCCAAAGAAGAGATCTCAAAAACTAAAAATGGAAATATCCATGGAGAAAGAGTACCTAAAAGCAGATCTGAAAGAATAACTTTGTCCAAAATCATCATTGTAATGATCCATTTTTGTCTATAGTGACATTAACTGTGAAGGTCTAGGTACCTGAATGTCCTTATTTTTGTGGGCTTATTAAAATAGAGCCATAATAAGAAATAAATAAGGAAAAGACAATGTTTAATAACCTAAGGAGCCTAACGTATGGAGTCTAATCTAAAGGAGTCCAGTGTGTCATGCAGGACTTTAATCTGAGGGTCATTTTATTATCAAGAATTTTCCACACCTAACTATGCCAGCATGACACATCTAGAGGATCTTGCCTTACTGTCATAATTAAACATAACATTAATCGCATATGACACTTAATAAGAGGTTTTCTTGAGATGAAGGACTTAATATTTTTAGGTTTTGCACATACTGTTGTTTAATAAAGACCCCACAATTTCTAGAAAGGAAGATCAGAGGGAAAGTATTTTGTTAAATAGTCCTGGAGTCTAGATTCATAGCTTGCACTGACAAAATGAAGTAATATATTCTGAAGGAAATTCTTTTTTTCCTTCATTTTTCATCCCATAGTATTTCTGATCACTCAGATAGCAGTGAGCAGTAAGTGGTAATCTTTTTAGGAGCGATTCCTAGAAAATACTAGAAAAATTATAGAATCCCATTATTGTTAGATAATAGTCTTGATTTACCTATATCTGCATTGTATTACATTTAAAAGTGATGAAGAATTATGCAATGCTCTTGAAGCAAGTTATTGAAGCATTTCTGTTTATGTGGTCCCTAATTAGGTGCATCAAGACACTAGCAATTTTGGATGATGATCTACTTTGAAATGCAAGCCATTTACAACGTGCAATAATGAATTAATCAATCTGTGGTTAGCAGAATGAGTGCTGTTGATTTATATGATGTGCCATTTAAAGCAGGTGTGTGTGGCTATAACAGAGGTCCAAGCGACCTTAGACGGCTATTTAATTAGTCATTTATGGTTGTGCAAATCACAGACCAGGAGGCATATCTGTCCACCTGCCTGAAGCAGGAGCAAACATACCTGTGCCATTCCTGACAGATTTTTCAGCTCTTCATGACCCGTCTCCAAACCAGCCAAGAAAATACAGAGGAAAGCAGACTGTTCAGCATAGTCCTGTAGTGTGTCTTCTGTAGCCCTATAGTAGTGCTTACAGAAGCATACACAGACACACAATAAGCTCATTAGTCAATAAAAACGACCAAAAAAAAAAAAAAATCCTGAAAATTTTCTTTGCTTAGAATGAGTTTCAGTAACTTTCAGTAACTGTGTATGTAATTATTCATAAATTTCTCAAATCCAGTTTCTGCCTCTTCATCCTTTTACCATGTCAGGAACTCTGTGAGTTCATGCAAAAGATAGATTATATAAAGTAATAAATGCCCATGAAGATTTTTTTACCATGGATGTATGTCCTGCCAGTGGTCTGATGGTTTCAGGTGAAGCTTTTGTAGAAATGAGGCATTTATGAAATGTCTAAGGTTACAACTCATGTTACATTTTTTTCTTTGGTAGGTTATTTATGAGTGGAAGGAGGAGACTCATTTACAGGATTTCTCTTATTTATCTGGTGATTTATCAGTAAGATTTCTTTAATGTCAGTCAATGAATTAAAAATACTTTTCAAAAGACACAGTTCATTGTTTATTCCTCCCTTTTTTTTGGAAAACAGAGATAAAAATGCAAATGATCTCCTTGCACTCCACCTGTTTTAATTAAAAATGTTCTGTAATCAACCATGTATAATGCTATATAATTCTATTAAGCAATTCCACTGCTGGTATATTGTTCCAGTCTTAATGCCACAGTCAGCTCCTCATAGTCATTCTGTAAATTCAGAGTAATTTCAAATAAAATAGATTAGACCCCAGTTATGGATTCAGTTGTGTTTAACCACATATAGGTGTGGAAGGCAAAAGATGACCTTTTTATCCACGTGGCCAAGGGACAAACAACTTTGCAGGCACTTGTAAAGACTGATAGTGTCTGGCAGTGAAAGAAATGGAAATAAAGTCAAGTCTACACTTTCAGTCAGCTTCTACACTTCCCTTGAGAGTATAGCATCATAAAAGGTCTTTATCCTCTTTTAAAGGTAATTATAACTCACTGGATATTATTATCATGAAAATAAGAGGAAAGAGTTGGGGAAGATAGCTAAAATAATTTGAAAGCACTAATCTGGGAGACAGTCTGTAGTTCAGTCACCAGTTGATTAAATTGGTATGCCAGTTCTGGAAGATCTTTAAATATTATTTTCTGTATCCCACTTGTGAAAGATATTTCTGAGAAATTAAACTTACTTGTTTCAACTACATCTGCATCTCAAATAAAGCAAGAGACTAGAACATGTGTTGTTCTTCTACAATTGCTGACTCTCCAAGATTGTTAAACTGCAAATTACCATTACCTTTGCATATAATCAGCAAAATGTGGTTAGCAAGCAAGAAAACACTACCTAGTAACATTAAGGCATCAGAAAAATATTTGACTGATAAAAACAGATACATTATAGAATTTATTAAAAATGGCCTTTTCAACTGGATTATATAATCTTCACTAAAAATAATGCTTAGATGAATCATTAGAATTGGGAAGGGTAAGGGAGAACAGAGATATGTTAAATCTTCCTTTATATGTCAATCACTGTTTGCCTCTCAGATATTACATAAACCATCAAAACAACCTAGTTTTGTGAATTATTTGGCCACATTCAGTGAGTTTTAGCACAGACCCCACCTGGAATTCTCAGTTTTAAAAACTATTGTACCACAAGAGCCTGTAAGTGGGTGTTAATAGCTAGGTAAAAATTGTCTGTCAGTATGTGAAGTACTGTAAAGAAATCAGCTGAGATTCTCTTCTTTAGGCAAGATGTAGTTTAGTTTCTGGCATCCCTCCCTCATGTAGTCTCGTTGTTCTGGGCTTAATGCCCTCTTGCAGCTGCTCTCCTTTGCTTGGGTTGTCATTTAATGTCTCCATCTTTGATAACAGTTTCTACAGCAGCCAAGAGCTATTCTGACTGTGCAATGATGTTATTTAATAGTACTCTCCATTTAGCATCAAGAAAAAATAATCTGTTGCAAGGAAAACTCCTACTGTATTGATGCAAACTTGACGCACTGATAGCAAGCAGCACCTCTCCTTCTGTGGGCGTCTCTGTACACCCAAAAGTGTCAGGTTCAAGACTTTTTTCATCTTCTGGCATAAAAGTCTTCAAATCTTTTACTTGAAAAATTTGAGTACCCATAGAGTAGGCTTCATTTATCAGTCATGCTTTTCCAGCTGACCCAACTGACCAGCAGTTTTGAAGTGACCCAAACCGTGGCCATATTCCACTAAGCTTAAGGAGGAATACCACCTGGATTAGAACTTTGTGATTTGTGAACTTAAGTGGAACATTTAGAGAAGGGAAGGGCAACTTTACTGGGGAGTCAGCAGTGCTTGCAGAACCCCTTCCATAGTCTTGCAGCACTGCAGGATGCAAAGTCACATAGGAATGTTAATTGGAATTTCTTCAGAATGAGGCCTCCACTGGACTGTATTGTGAAATACATGTATGCTTTTAATGAGACTGGCTTTCTCGTGCTTTTTTATGACTCTGCTTTATGCCTTCTCAAAGCCTACAACATACTACTTCATTCACTTCCGGCCCTTGAATCAGCAACTTGTTAGGAGACTGAATGTCTGTGGCGTCCCTTTGCATTATTGACTGCCATGGCCTTGTTTCCTCAAGTGCTTTCATAACATACCCTGGTTGTTTTCTCTTTGGTCTAGTGATGTCAGGAAAAACGTAGTTAAACTACTGCAGTACACACAACTTAAGTGTTAAAAGTATTTTCCATTGTTGTACAGCCTTTTTTCTGCTTTCTAGGAAATTCCATAATTTTTTGAATTGTGAGTTGACACCTCTTAATGAATTAGTAGGATTTTTGCACATAACTTTGTTACTGCACTGGTGTTTTTTCTGTCTTCTGTGATTCATTTTTGCACAGCTCATTCAGAATTACTCCGTTAGATTTCACAAGAAGTTTTTCTTTCATATTAATTTTGATCATAGTTGCAAATTCTTATCCTTGCAGGCCTTGTTTTTTTCCTGTGCTTAGTTGTAATAAGCTTTGGTGTTCTGCAGAGATAATTTTCAGACTTAAATTTGGTGTTTCTAAATGTGCTGTGTCTTCAGTTCCTCCTGTCACATCATTTAATTGTGTGACAGCAATTGTTTGCAAATTGTCATGTTTTCAGGAGCTTTTCCTAGCTTGCTATATTAACTGAAAGAATTGGACTTTGTTGGATTCTTCCACTTGTGCAGTTTGCAGAGTGCAAAATTCTCCCTCTTTAGAGATTCTGGCTTTAGCCCATGGTGCCACTAAAGCTCCTGTTGTTGCTTGCCATTTACATGCAGATACATTTGCATTTGCAGTGTTTGCCACAAATTACAGTCAAAGGACACAAGGATGCCTAGGTACCCTAGCAGCAGTCTAGGGATCATTTGAAGGATTGGGAAAGGATTCCAGGTCAACCTAATTCTTCTTGTTTTATTTTAGAACACCTACCTGTAAGGGTGCTGTGTTCCCAAAGGTTAGTTAATCAGGACACATTATGAGATAAAATTCTGCTTCAGTCTTCACCTATACCATAACCACTAGATTTAATGAGTCCATACTGTTTATGTACAGATTGATTTATTTATGGATTGAAGGATTTCACCCAAACTCTGTGGAAATCAGTAAGGATCAAAAGGTAGGGTTTTCAGTATGTGCCATCACCAATATGTTTATTTAAAATTTGCTGAGATTAGTAGATCTTTCCATTAACTTCACAAACTTCTGGATCAGATTCCAAATTTTTTTCATGTAAGCATACTGCACACATAATAGAACTCTCATAAACCACCATTTGCTTTAAATTGGGAAGACAATCATGTGACTAATGAAAAATCAAGACTTGATATTTGGATATAGGAGCCACTTTTTCCTTCTGTCATATCATTTCAATACTAATGTTTTCCCCAAATTCTGTATTTAACATGGGTCTTGACCCCTCTGATTTTACTAGTCAACTCTTTTTTTTTTTTTTAATTTTTTGGGTGTTAGTGTTAAACCAATAGGTGGCACTGGTTAATCATATTAATAGTCAAGATGCAGGGCATTTTATAAGATGATGGTGTGAAATCTGGGCATTATAATTGTAAAAAAAATTACAATTTTAAAAGAAAATACATATTGTTTATGTTTGTGTGTGTATTGTATATGCCTTGTTTTAAATTTGTCATCTTACTGAACTGACAGTAGGGAACATTTCAGAGAAATAGGTTTTAAAATTATGCCTCATTTTAAATCAGATATTGTTTGATTTGGGGCTAAAAAATAAGAGATAATTGATGCAACTAGAAGTTTTAGGCTTAAAATTAAGCCCTAAATTTTGAATCCTGCCTCAGATAGTTAGGTCTTTTGTTTTGAAAATGTGTTGGTTAAATGTTCTGGTGTAGACCAGAAATGTGTAGTCACATGCTGTCGTTTCTTCCCAGTTGAGAGACACATTTCAGACTTGCTTACTATTTTAATATTATTTTTCATTATTTCGTCTGACTTTCATGGTAAGCAACTATTCCTCTGGGCTGAAATGCTCAGTTCACTGTTGCATTTATGTTTTTTTAAGAAATGAGACGTAGACTTTCTGCACATCTTGTGAGAGAGCTCCCCCTGCAAGGCAGAGTGGGGACACACAGATGTGTACACAACAGTAATGGTGAGGTGTTTTGCTAGTCAGAATTTCTTTGGAGGGTTACAATCAGTTATGTTGTTTAGCTTAATGAATAGTCTTCAGTCTGCCCAGTTTCTCATTTACCTTCTAGAGAGCCAGTAGAGACGTGAAAGTTAGCAGTGTTCTGCTAACTAGTGGGGAGGGGACACTGGGAAAAGTGACCCAGACCAACCTGTTCCCATTCCCAGCCTACCTCATCTTGGGAAGCTTTGGATGTTTATTCTAATGCTCTCTACTCACTGAAGCTCTAAGGGGAAAAAATGCTAACAGTGTCTGTGGAGTTCGTTTTCTAGGAAGGCAAGGGTACTAGGGAGCTCAAGTCTTTTTTTTCTTTTCTTACCTGCTGCATGATTCAAACTCATTGCGAAGTGCTCTGAGATTCTCAAATGAAAGGCACTATAGAAATGCAGATTACTTATTATTATGGTATTATTGTCAGAGACAAGGTTTCCATAATATTTAGAGACATTCTTTACCAACTAGTATTCAAAGCTTTTGGTAGCACAGGTAATACACAGTGCTCTTGTGCATTATTAGTAAAAAAGGCAGCTTAAAAGGAATAATTCAGTTGAAAGCCATATAGATGAAGAACATACCAGTATCAAGAGGCTTGGCAAGCACTTTCTTACTTGGTACTGCTGCTAAGTAATTTTTAACCTTAGATAATTAAAGTCTGTAAATTCTCACTGTACTTAATAGACAATGGTTATAAAATATCCACAACTTCTCTGCTCATCCAGGGCTTCCATAGTTGCACAAGAGATTCCAGCATTATCACAGAATATGCTGAGTTGGAAGGGACCCACAAGGATCATCGAGTCTTACCCTTAGTCCTGCACAAGACCATCCCCAAGAGTCACACCATGTGCCTGAGAGTATCATCCAAACACTTCTTGAACTCTGTCAGGCTTGGTGCTGTCATAACTTCCCTGGGGAGCTTGTTCCAGTGCCCAACCAACCTCTGGGGGAAGAACCTTTTTCTCATCTCCAGCCTAAACCTCCTCTGACACAACTATTGCCATTCCCTTGTGTCCTGTCACTGTCACCACAGAGAAGAGATCAGTGCCTCCCCCTCCTCTTCCCCTCACAAGGAACTTGTGACTGCAATGAGGTCTCCCCTCAGTCTTCTCTTCCTCAGGCTGAACAGACCAAGGGACCTCAGCCACTCCTCATACAGCTTCCCCTCAAGGTCCTTCACCATCTTCACTGCCCTCCTTTGGATACTCTCTAATAGCTGAATACCTTTCTTATATTGTGGTGCCCAAAGCTGCACACAATATTCAAGGTGAGGCTTCCCCAGTGCAGAGCAGAGCGGGACAATCCCCTCCCTCGACTGGCTGACAACACTTTGCCTGATGCCCCCCAGGACACGGTTGACCCTCCTGGCTGCCAGGGCACTGCTGACTCATACTCAATTTGCCATCAACCAGGACCCCGAGGTCCCTTTCTAAGGCACTGCTTTCCAGCATCTTAATACCCAGTCGGTACAAGCATCCCAGATGGCCCCATCCCAGGTGCAGAATCCAGCACTTCCCCTTATTGAACTTCATATGGTTGGTGATTGCCCAGTCCACTCATTTGTCGAGGTCTCTCTGCAGGGCCTCCCTGCCTTCAAGGGTGTCAACAGCTCCTCCCAGTTTTGCATCATCTGCAAACTTGCTTAGTATCCCTTCCAGTCCTGCATCCAAGTCATTTATAAAGTTATGGAAGAGGGCCTGAGATGGAGCCCTGTGGAACCCCACAAATGACAAAGGTCACCACTACTGCCCTCTGTGCTCAACCCATGTTAATAAACATACTGGTGTGAATTTTTGCCGGAGACTATGCTAACAGAGAATTAGGCTAAAAGAAGTGAAGACCCCCAGCAAGTGTCTGTCCTGACCCACTACTGCAAATCACGAGAACACCAACACTGGAGGGGGTGATACAGAAATTTCTTGGGTAACAAGCTGGACATGAAACATGTAGGCAGCTCTGTGACCCCATATGACATTCATTTCTACAGTGCCTTGAACAGCTGCAAGGGCAGCTTTTTTTAAATTCTTTTTCTGCCTGGGTTCTTTCAGGTTCAGCTGCCTGCCTCAACTTATTATGTCAGTCAATAATCTTCCTGCTGGCTCCTGCAAGCTGGATAATGCAGCGTTCTTCTGTCAGTCAGACAGTGGCAGGGCAAACACCCTCCCTGCTTAGGATTTTCTTCTGCTTGAGGGCCTTAGCTTGCATCATGCATGGGTGAGGTTACTCACAGGTTACATTTCCGTGAACAGGCTGTCAGCTTGAAAGTGCTGCTCCTTTGAGAGTGATCAAGTGGGGCTCATGGTCCCACTCATTGGCACCCCCTGCGCAACACAGGATGGGCGAATGAGGCCGAGCAACCTCCTGTTCAGCTGCATCAAACTTTGATCGAGTAAGAGTTGTGTGACTGCAGACCATGTACATGAAAACAACCATTCCAAACACCGTGGCTGAACTCAGACCGGTACAACTACCAGCAAGAAGATAAAATATTTGGTCAAAGGACAGAATAACTGGTGCTTGAAAATGGGCAATTTCCATCAGGCTTACATGATAACTCAGTTCATTTGCATATTCATTTTGAAATTTTCTTCAACAAGGCTACATTCCATGACTTATTTTATCCCAGAGATTAATGTTTGGAAACTCTTTGTAGATACACATCATCTGTTTACTAACACAAGAATGTAAAATGTACTTTCTCTATTAAAATAAGTGACTAATAGCAGAACAGCTTGGGTTTGAAGGTCAGACTTTGGCATGGAAATAGTTCATGCTGAGAAGCAGCACCATAGCATACTCTGATGGAAACTGGCATTGATTGGACTTAGCTACAAGCCTTCAGAAATCACACTACACACAAACAGTCATGTTTAAACAGACAGTAGAAAGGATGCTGATGCATATGTGACTAATTCAGTTCATCCTCAGCATTACACTGGGGAGTATGGGGAGAAGAAGAGCTGCACTGACATTCTCAGTCAGTTCAAAGTATAGGAGTGGGCAGGACAGTGTGGCTATGGAATAGCTAAGGAGGCAACAGAGTTAACTCTTGTATGGAAGATGTGTGTTCAGCAAATCACTGTCTTGCACAAGACTGTTGGGGTTTGTTTTCATTTAAATACGGGAAAGAAGTTTAGAGTTGAGGGTTTTTTAAGTTTTGTCTTATGTTTTTGCAGATGTAGTTTCATTCCCACAGTTTATTGTGGACTATCATTTGTATTTCTGAGTATCAGAATTAACATTAGAAGGTGTAGAAAGCTCATTTCACAACTACTTTCTCATTTTGGCTGCTAGAAGAATGTAATTTAGTTAATCCGTTCATCTGTAGCAGCAGCCTGGAAGGTAGAATTTGCCTGTGTGACATTTTTGTTGTTAGGAACTGCCAGCTTCACAGATTTGCTGTCACTTTAAATCAAGTTAGATTATATTTAATTAAAGTAGCTTATCTGCCACCCATACTAATTACTGTAGTTCATCTTAACTATATGCACTTGTGTTTCCTTAAAGTTTCACAATTTATTACAAATACAGAAATTCTTAAAATTAATTAATATAAGCACCAGACTCAAATTCCAATTAGATAAGCACATTCCATTAGATGTAAAGGTAGGAATTAAAATACAGGATGAGTATGCTGAGTGTCTTATCTAGAACAGTTCTAGTTGAAGGAATGTTTTATCTATTTCGTTTGGAAGATATTACAAATGTAGCACTACTCTTGCAGTGTGTTGTTTCATTTTCTGAACAAGACTCTACACATTATGCTTCAGGGAACAGCACCATGTTCTATAACTAGAGTTAGCGTGTTTCTGCAGTATAAATCCTATGGGCATAAAAGGAAAGTAGAAGAATATGGTTTTATGTGCTGTAAACCTCAGGCAAAATGTTTCCTATTTATCATTTAATCATGTTTGCTCTTAAATTCTGCTTTTTTCCCAATATTTCCTTTTTTTGTTTGTTCCTGTAACTTAGCCTATCCCTAGTAATACTGTTCAGTCTGTTGTCACATTTAAGTAACTGCAAATAATAATTTTGCATTGTTGTCTCCTCAGTAATGAAGTTGTAGTCATGATTGATTTCCCTTTAAAAAGGCATGAATAATTTTGATTCACCTCAGTAACTAAGTAGTAAGTTGATTTTCAGCAGAGTCTATTCTGTTTAATCATGAAGATATGACGCTCTGTGTTTTCATAGACTTGCATGCCAAAATTAAGCTCTGTTGAGGCAAAGCATAGAATATATAGTCTTCTGTCACTAACTGATCTAAGGGTCTCAGCAACTGTGAAGTTAAAAAAAGGAAAATATTTCAAATGAAGCCAACTACACAGATAGCTTTTATCACAAGGTACAGCAGCACTGCGCAGTACAGTGACTCCAAAATAGCCCTGAGAAAAGTTGCTTTGGAGCCAAAATAATATTGTTGTGTTGGCACCAAGCAACCCTCTAGCTAATTAGCCTTGTTAGCTATATACTACATTCTGCAAGAAAAGGTTGCTTAGGCACTGAAGTATGAGAGAAAATTAATGACTGTGGATCCTAAGGAGGGAGCAACCCATCCATCCCTCTATTTGCTTATGTACTAACACAGGCAGTTTTGAGAGAGCTGGTTTTTTCACTACATTCCTAAATATTTGTAGGGTATGTCTATTCATCCAGACGTGGAGATGAGGTGAATCTCTTGATCATCACTGTCTAATATACTTTGACTGAAAACATAGGGTGGTCTTGGTGTACATGCACTGAGTTCTCTTCAGATGAAAAACAGGAAGATAACTCCAGGAACTCACCTAATGCACTCCAAATGTTTGTAAGGGTTGAGCTCAATCCAAAGTAAAATCCCCTGAAAAACATATGGCACAGACATTATGTCCTTGGCACCAGCTCTTTTACTCTACAGTTTTCCTCCCGCTAGCTCAGACAGTAGCAAAAATCTTCCCAGACACTCTACAAGGACCACGAATTGAACTCGATGATCCTTGTGAATCCCTTCAAACTCAGCATATTCTGTGATTCTGCGACTAACCTCTCTCCTGAAGTGCTGTCAACAGCAACTGGGTCAACCATGAACCCGTCTAATTGAGTCTTGAAGAACTCCAAGAACAGAGTAGCTTTTCCTGGTGTCCAACCTGAACTTCCCAAGCTGTAATATGTTGCCATTGCCTTTGTTGTACTCTCTGACACTGGCTCAAAGAGCTTGGCTCCATCATCTTTGTAAATGTCTTCAAAGTAGTTACAGGCTTTGGTTTGGTCCCTCTTACAGTCTTTGATGGTCTAAACATGCCCAAATCCTCAATCTCTCCTTGTAGGCTGCTTTTGGCTTCTATCTCAGTAGGCTCTCCAGTTTTGTCCCCATCCTCCTGATTTGTATGTGCTGGGCAAAGCATTCCTGGTGCAACCCCTTCGGTGTCAAGAAGGGGAATGTGATAACCTCGCAAAGAGAAGTGAGAAGAGGGGAAGCGAGGCCACACTCATCCAAGTGTAGCCCAGAGAAGGGTCTCTTACTTGAAGTGTTCAAATTGGATTATAAAAGCTCTGCACTTCAGATTTAGGATCTTGCCTTGAGTGGTATGCAGTCAGTCAAAAAAAAGCTTTTGATGGAACAAGGACTAGACAATGCTTCTTGGACCTTTGTCTTCAGAACACATAAGCATAGTTAGTACATTCTAAAACATAAAGTCATAAATACGTATTATTATATTCTTGCACTTAGAGAGGATGTTTTATGGAAACTACTTTGACTTCCTCCATCAAAAGTTTGTGAAGGAAGAACTGTTGTAATTCAGATAAACTGAAATAAAATCCTGACCGTATTTTTCAGCCTTTGTGGTATAGCCTTTTTTACCTTATTGAAAATTTCACAAGAAATCATTCTCTGGAGGTGTTCTGGATTGCTTTCTTTTTATGAAAATTAATGGTAATTATACCACAAATTTGTGTAATATTTCAAAGATATACTTTAATAGTAAGAAGGATGTAATAAATTGAATTACAGTTTTCACCATCTCCTAGAATTTTTCAAAATATAAAACATTATGAATCTGTGACCATGATTCTATGAACAGACTTCTGACTTAGATATATCAGCCGTGTCTCTGATTGTACCTCTAAAGCATTGTTAGATTTGCATATATGTCTCTCACTTGCAACAATATGAGAAATGTCAAATCAGTTTTAATCTATTGTTTTGTTTCAGTGCAGTTACACAAATAATTGTTAACTGCAGTAGATGTTCTCCATCATTTGTAAGTTAACACTTCATTTTTCATCACATGGCACTCAGAGCTAGAGTTTTACAATAGTTGTGGTTTATTTTTGAAAATAACTTAGCAACAATACCATCCCTGTTTGATCTCAACTCAGTTGACACTGATTACAATTTAGCAAAATCCATGACATATCTCAGTATTGTTGTGAAAGAGAACAAAATTTATTATCTACACAAGATTTCATTACTAACCAAAATCACTTCACATTTGACAGTATGTGTGAGTGATGTGCTTTACACAAATGTTTTTAGATCAACTTAGACAGAACTTATAACAATTTTGGTGTCAGTACCATATTGTACTTCATTATCAAAACACATGTCATTTTGCATGGTAAGAGTAATATGATATCAGAACTGTGCATTTAGTATTATAGGAGGAATCACCTGGGACAAAAGATCCTATAAATTATGTTATTAATGATAAGTAATGTTTTTAAGATACTAGTGGATTAAAGATGGTGAAGAAAGTGACAGTATTTGAAACAATGTAATTAATTCATATTATCAATTTATTTCTGAGTATTGAGATCTCTTTCATTTTCGGTATATCTTTGTTCCATGGTGTTCCTTATTCGTAAAATTCAACTTTCTGAAAATTAAATAGAAATCGAACTGATAAAGAAATTCTGACTGCTGAATTACGAAATTAATTCAGCTTCACTCTATTGCAATATGCTGCATACTAAGATGTGTATGAAGCACAATTTCCCCAAATACAAACATATATGTTTTTGCATGCGTTGTTGCACATGCAAACGTATCCATGTGTTTGTACAATGTACAATTAGGGGATTAGATCCCAACATTTGATTTTCAGAGCGCTCTCTGTGTGTATGTGTTAAGGACTCTTTTTTATGGGATAAATCTTTAAGCCTGACTAAAAGAACAGAGTTTATATAAATATTGACAATACCATCTTTTTCCCCAACACAGATACAATAGCAGAAAGGAGCGCCCTCAGAGAACATGTGTATCCTAAACTGAGAGAATTCTGCAGGGAAAACTATGGCCTGGAATTTCAGGTAGGTTTTGTTGTCTTGAATCCTGCATTACTTTTTCCTGAAATTAACCCTGTTTAGAACAGATAACCTTTTTAAATATCACTGGTAAAATAAAAAATTTCAAAAACTTTATTTCACAGAATCACATGCAGAATGATTGGGGTTGAAATGGACCACTGAAGGTCATCTAGTCCAAGCCCCATGCTAAAGCAGGTTGCACAGGATTGCCTCCAGATGGGTTTTGAATATCTCCAGAGAAGGAGATTGCTCAACTTCTTTAGGCAATCTCTTCCAATGCTCTGTCACCGTCACAGAAAAAAGTTCTTCTTTATATGCAGGTGGAACTTCTGTATATCAGTTTCTGTCTGTTGCCTCATATCCTATTGCTTGGCACCACCAAGAAGAGCCTGGCTCCATCCTCATCACACCCACCTTTAAGCTATTTGTACACTTGGATAAGATCCCCTCTCATTCATCTCTTTTAGAGGCTAAACAGGCCTATCTTTCTCAGCCTTTGATGTACTTAAATTTTTTTACAAGCAGATTTGAGGTAAATTCTGAAGAGATGAAAACGCACGGTTTTACAAAGCAACATTTTATTGGTAGTAAAAGTAGTATGGCAACAAACTGATGGCTTTAGCTTTAGAAATTCTCTATTTTAGATATTCAAAGTACATAAGAAGAAATAATTTTACATCTGAATTACTGTGTTGTGCTTCTGGAAACCATATTTAAGTTCTGCTGTAATATGGAAAATAATTCAACTAGATGAATACAGAAACTGGAGTATCAAAAGGAATTGAATGTGGAACATTTCTATTGTGATTATATACTATGGAATTTGCTTCCTTTAATGTCAATTGTAACATTCCCTTTGCTTCTGTCAGTTCACGTTTTCCTTTGTATTGTGAGAGACATAGACCCTTACACATTGTTGGCAAGAGCCAACTGGTAATAAAGACAGTTGCATTTGACTTAAAACATGTGTGTTTTAAGTAACACTGTTAAAGTCACTGGTACTTTAAGTCACATATATCCTAATTCACACTCCCTTTTATGTCAGCAGGCCTGAAACTGGCTCTCTGGTAAGAGAAACAAATACAGCTTACAATGTTGTAAAAATATTATTCAGTTTTCCAAAAATTATGGCTCTACATCCTCAAGCCTTCCTCACATCCTTAGTGACCCCATCCCTAACTCATCTCTCCAGACTGTAGCTTACTTGGAAACAGTTAATGCCTTTTATGCAACATCCTGTTCCTCCCAGTGTATTATTCTTAATGCACATGCAGCTGGTTTTTAATCAAAATAACAAGTTCTTAAATTAGGATATTTGGGTTTAATTCCGTGAGTCACAGTGAAGTTGCTGAATCTGCATGGTGGTAAATTCCAGAGTGATTTTTGATTATGGTTATAAAAGAATTTCATCTGAAGGTCCTAGCTCCTCAGATGATTGGGAAGTCCCAGCTGCAGTAGTACATGAAAGGAATGGTAAGATATTTAAATAATATTTTTCTCATATTACTACCTTGTGATATTAATGGAAAATATCAACCCTTTATTTCTCAGTCATCTCTGAGACCTCTCAATGACAGGAGGGAAATATCTCTTCCAAGTAGATCATAATCCACTGAGTTCTTGTGAGAGGAAGCATGTCTTTCTTCAAACAGATTGTAATGCGGTCTCTAGGGGATGAATAAGTTTACTGCAGTTGATATTCATGGTAGCAAATTATTTTATTATACAGTTTCAACACCAGGAGCGTCTTTATGTGATATGAGGTCTGAGAGACAGCTCCACTGACATAGTTCTGAAAACAGCCAGAAAGCTATCACATTTCTGTGGAAGCAAAGTAGGAAAATGTACAAAAATTACCAAGGGAAAATAGTAAAGCCTTTTGAAAGAGGCTCAGAGGTATACTTTAGCAAAATGTATTTTTTGCCTATGCCAATCCTGATAAGACAAGTTTCTGAGGTTAACGTGAAAAATCAAGACTACAGCTCTTAGTGCAGTGGCATCAATAAAGTATTATGTACTTTTCAGATAAAGGGATGAATTTATATTTCTCTGTACAGAGCAGAACATATAACTTTTAATCCTGATATGTAACGTTCTGCTGACCAAATGAGAACTACCTTGTGTGTCACTACCACAAAATGCGCTATTCAGGACACCCTCTACCTGATAAATCATGACCCAAATGAAATGCATTTGAGTACTTGCATTACTCCAGCTTCCAGTGAGTCATCTGGGTGCAATCAGAAGTGTTTTAGTTGTTGCAAAGCATGTGATCTGTCAGGCATCATCAATTTGGTAGGAGAACATAATCACCATATGTGTGGAAGCAGAACTGACTGTATTTAGTCACACTCTGAATTTGTTTGCTCAATGGACTTTTCATTGAATCAGAAAATATTTCTGAAAAAAAAACAGGTAGTGGTGAAGACAGAAAGCAAAGCAATCTGAGTAAAAGACTTCCAGAGTGCATGGTGATTTTGAGCTGAAATACAGTATTTTTATAGGGGAGGATGGAGAGGTTAAAGAAAGTGATTGTAATTGAAAATTTTGGGAAGATAACTAAACATAGTTAATTAGCAGCATGCTCTTTTCTTCTTCAGAACAATTAACTTTTTCAACTAATTTTCACCAGGAGATATATATCCTAGAAGGAAAGTGGAATTTGTCGTCAATGAAAATTTTTAGTGCCTTTTTTAAGCTCTTGAAATTGATAAAATTATTTCATCTCCCTAGAAAAATCTGTGAAACTGTGAGATTGCTAGGACAAAAGCTAAAGTGAGGAAAATGAAAAGCTGAATTATGAACAAAAACTCTCTGTTAGGTGACTAGTATGGAACTGAACTAGACCAGTGTCAGTCCACTGTGTGTAAGTAGCTCTTGCAGAGGGCACTGGTTGTCATATCACCTTGGCAGCCTTTCTGAAAGTTAGAGTGGGGTTTTGTCATACTGTTTTTTCCAGTGTAAGTAAAAATATGCTTCAACATCAGATATAGTTGTCTCTTTGTTCCATTTCTTTAATTTAGTAAATCCTATTTATTTTAGTTAGTATAAAGAATAACTGATGAGACCTTAATTTTTAATTTCTTGGTGTCTTCAAACTTCGAGGTTTGATGGGTTAAATATTTACTCTTGCAGGGCAAAATTGTAACACATTAAGATACTATGTGCCAGAATTGTGTTACCCCATCAAAATAGCACACAAAACGCAGCTGCTGAGCCCCTACAATATCTGATATTCCAAGGAATTAAAATGGTTTCTGAAAAGTTAATTAAAATAGAAATTGCCTTTCTGTTTCAGAAGAACTTGAGCCGCAAAATAAATTAATTCAACCAGTAATTCACATATTTTTGACTGTATGCTAAGATCTGTATGTGAAGGATTTTATGACTAGCACATTTTAGCTTTATCATACGTCATGCAAGTAATCAGGCAGATGAATGCAATGTGAAGTTCAATAGTAAAGTTTTATTGATAAATTACAGAAAAGAGAGAGGAAGAAAGGAACACCTTTTTCCTAATGAGACGGAAAGACAAAGAAATCAGTGCAAATGAGGGAAATAGGAGGACTGTTTGAAATGCAGTTTTGTACCACAGTAAATGCATGTTCCAGCAGAATTTTGGAACATGGTTTCTGTAAAAAATAAAGATATTGATTGTATTTCTTGGCAGTGTAAGCTACAATGCACTCCATACCTTGTTTTTTTTTCACTCCTCATCAGTCACACAAGACACTACCTCTCATGTTTAGCAACAGTGTGTCTGCTCCAGTAAACACTGAGGAGCATCCCAAACTTATGGTAGAAATAACCAACAAGACAGTTGGCAGTGAAATTACATGTAGGCATAAATAGGGGTAGGATTTGGTCTTAAACCTTAGTATGTATTGGTATAATTCCAAGAAGATTAACCAGCTGTAAACTGATGAATATTACTTTTACATCAACTCATCATTAGTTCTTATAACATCAGGCTGATGTTATGATCTGTGTAGACAACAGCTAGTTTTATGATTCTGTTACTTATAGAAACATCAGAGTGCTTCCACAGTACAATCAATATGGCAATAAACAACTGTAATATATTCATGTCTTAATACAATTTTAATTGCTTTTTAAACTGTCCATTTGGACTTTGTTGTTTTTGTCCAAGTTATATACAAGATGTTAAAAATCAATAGTAACTTAAATGAAAAGAGTGGCAGCATGTGCCATAACTTTTGTACCAAAAGAAACTCATACATATGATCCCTATTCTTTTAAATTCAATTTCCCACAGTAAAAATTCAGCCTTTTAGTTAAAATGTGTAGTGAAATGACATTTCATCACTTAATTTCTTCAAATAAATTTAACATCCATATTCTAGTTTCTCCCAGGAGTTTGTTTGCAACTAATTAGCATCACAAAACTGAGTCAGTACCTACAGACAAAAGGCTGGACAGCAATCTGTCTGCCACTTTATATCTATACAATCTCTGCTTCCAAAGTAAAAGGATCAACTAACAAAGGAAGTATGATATTATAGAACAATACCTATTCTTTCTTTCAAGCCTTGTGCACAGGATGAGTTTATATCCTGTGGATACAAGTGACACAGGGTGTCAAGTCATGGTCGTGACTGTGACCCACAGTGAAACATCCATTAATTTTTATGGAGCTAGGATTTTTTTCAGTGCTTTCAGCATTATTCTTACCTATCCATTGTATGTAATCTAGTAGCAAATAAAAACTACATCAAATCAAGGTCTCGTCATGCTAAGCTCTGCACAAAAAGGAGACACTGTCCCAGGAGGGACTATCTGGGAGGGAAAGGAAGAGGCTTGAATTGTCATTTACCTGAGCAAACCCTGCCAGTCTGTGTAAGGACTGGATAGAGAGACCACATTGCTTTTCACTGCACTGCAGAGCAATGCTTAGCAGTGCATGGAATGTTGAAAAAGCTAATTTTAATTTGATCAGTAGCAAGAACATATGATAAGTAACTATGTTGCATACTATTTTTCAGGTCATAGACTTATACTGGGGAGTTGAAGCAGATGAATGGGACAGTCCGGAGCTGCAAAAGACTCGTATGAAGCTGTTAGAAGATTGCTTGAAAAGTTCTGCAGGTCCATGTTTTGTTGTGGGTATAAAAATAATGTTTTACTTTACAACAACAACAAAAAAATGTTATCTATCCTAACATGCATGATTGAGTAACAAATGCATGGTTTTCTTCTTTCTGAAATATTTTATATCCCTTCCTGTACATTTGCTATGCTGCATCCAAATGTTTCCCTATACTGCTCTGTAGATTAACAGTGATTACTCAGTATTAGTGGAGAGGAAGGAAGGATCTTTTATGATCAGTCCCCATAACAAGAGGAGTATGACTGTACTACTCTCACAACAGAATTGTGGACAACTTGTTTAAGGAGGCCACGATTGATTAATTCTTGGTACTTTTCACACATGCACGATGAGCTGACCTAGAAAGACTTAATGAAAAACCAGGAGCAGCGAAGAACTGTCTGCTCTGATCAGCATTTGCTGTTTTGTGTCATAAACCCACAAGAAGTTGGGATATCAGGTATTAGGGAGCAAAAAGACTGTAGGATACCGAGTCTGTGATATACCGATATCTGACTGATTGTTCTCTCCATGGTCCCTTGTTAGACTTCAATGCAAAACAGTCTTAAGGCCATGCCTTTGCTATTCCAAATTTTATTTTCTATAATGTATTGCTAAGAAAATAATTTCGAAAAGGTATTTTTCTCCTCTCCTACCTAAAAGTAGCTAAGTGATCTGTAATCCTTAGACTTGTTATAATAAGACAGAGAAGAGTTCTGAAAAAACCTGCAAGTCCTTGATTATTTTTTTTTTAAGGGAAGAATGTTAAAGATTTAGTGAACTGAAACCGCAGAATCCCATGGGGTTGAAAGGGATACAAAACACTGCCTGCCATGAGGGCTGGAGATCACATCTCTCCATGCCAAAGATTAGACAAAGAGGAAGCTTTAGCATGTGTCATTCTGTACTTTCATCACACCCTTAAAATGATCTCTCTGGCTCTCATTCATTCACCTGATTGTCTCACTTTGTTATTTAGCTTCAGAGGCCTGGGGAACAAGGGATATCCTCAGCTTGACCGTAAGAGCCCAGCTCTGGAGTACTGAATGGGTTTGATGCTGTTGTGACACTGTTTTTCACACACACACACAGTGGCCTAGATCTCTAGAGAGGCTGGGTGTCTTTCATCTTATGTGACTAAATTTAGTTCTCTGGGTTTATTTTTCTACTTTTCATCTTCCCTTGATGAAAAAACAGAGTTGGAACAGAAAGGCATGGCATTTTTCCTGTAGCAGCACCCAGTGTCCTTAGACATGGATGTTGTAAAATCTTTCACAGTGAAGGAAACCTTGTCATGAACCATTGCTGCATATTTTAGCAGCTCAGAATCTTGAAGCTTTTAAGAACTGCCTGCCTGATATTGTTACTAGGGAAAGAAATCAAGCCAAATCAGAATTTTTAAACAGAACAAAACAGTTAGCAAAGAGGTTGCAGTAAGCCAACTATTTCAATATTTATTTCACGTTTTCCAAGGATGGGCCAAAGTAATAGCTCTCCCAGTGACTGGCAAAACTACAGAAATCATTTTGTGCACTTTTTTTTTTTTTTCTCTGCTGTACTGTAGTGAGATGGGGTTTATTTCATTTACAACACAAATTGAAGATGATTCTACTCCAACAAGGCATAATTAGTTTTAATTTATAGTAACATAATTAAAAACTGACTTTGGCACTGCAGGCTTTGGGCAACTTCCCATTTCTTTAGAAAGTTCTATAAAATGTGCTGCTTTCATTCAGCTTGGTATTTTTTTGTACTTATCAATTACCTCTTTTTGAACTGAGACACAGATCTGGGATTAAATTGGACTATTCAGAATTAACTACTAGGTATGGGTTGATTTTAGAAAGTGTTTCTTATGGCATTTAGTGATTGTGATATCAGATGGAGAAAAATTGAAATTCAGTTCTTAAATTAGTGCAGTGCTTGTGCTGGAAGTCCCCAGCTTTTCTGCAGATATGAAGCAACAAAATCCAAATTAACACATATTCATAAACACAAAGGAGAAAGCAGTTCTGAAAAAAATGGGTAATTAATTTCCTGTGAACACTGAGAATGTATAGTTCCCCTCTTACCCGCTGCCTGAGCTCTATTAACACTTGATTCAATTAAGGGAGAGGGGGATTTTTTGGTTTTTGCTTAGGTTGGGGCTTTTTGTTCGGTTAATGTTTTTGTCTGGGTTTTTTTCTGCTGTGCAAAATCAGTCCCTATTATATGTGATCATTTAAATACTCATAGCCTTTACTATAGGTAAATATATACCATGCTATTTACCAATAATTTGTCAAGATTCATCTATGAGGGGAAAGGTACTATTCCTGTGGGGAAAATGTTTCTCATACAAATTTTATGCAGAAATCATACTAGTTTTCTCTGAAATCTACATGGGGAGATTGAAATGCAGTGTATTTATTAAACTGTGAACTTTATAAACTCTGCATTGCACACTGATACCAAAAAAAAAGTGCATTGAGTGCATCACTGGAACCTTTACATTTTGTTGGGTTATGTTTCCTAGTAAGTTTGTAAGAGACGGCAACACAGACAGAATGTTAGAGATACAATAAAGGTTATGTTATGATCCCACAACTAGCACTGATCGTGAACAGGGTTCATCTATTACAGATCTAGTCTTGACACCTTTTACAATAAATAGGAAGATGTAGATACCTCCAGTAATACCCGAGTCATCATCTGGATAACTGTTTTTCCTTTAACAGCTAGGAGACATTAGACTGCTAATTTAGGAACTCAAATACAGTGCTTGATTTCAGTTAAGGCCTTGAGGTATTTAGGGTGTCATTAGTCTATACTAATTATTTGCAGAATAAGTTTACTTCCCTTTTACTGATATTCCCTAACTAATACTCTAGTACTGACCTGCTGTTGTTAGTGCCTTAGTACAGATGAGAAAACTGTCAGGATTCTCTGCACTTCTCTTCAAACACACCCTGCAAGAGAGCATGTGGGTGCTCTCTTCCATCTGTGTGGCACCACACAGTCTCTGCCTGAACTGCTGTCCTTGCATGACTGTCTCCTAGAAGATTGTAAAATGAAAAATAGAAATGGAAATGAAATGGTAGTCTGTTACCTGTAAAGGTTTGCTCAGTTAAATATGTTTGGGATTTTACAAACCTGAGAGATTCTCTCCACCCATCATTCAAATCATCCGGTCCGAAGAATAGTAAAAACATTTTCTACCTACTCTGAGCAGCCATTGTAATTCATATTATCCCTCTCAAATTATTGTCAGCTTGTTAATTTCAGCATTAATTAACCTGGTAATCGTATCTATAACCAGTAATCTTCCTTGTTTGCTAATGGAGAACAGGGCTGACCCTTTGAAGATGACCACTTAGAAATATGAGAAACACCAAATATTTTGAAATGGGACTCCCCATGTCCTCAAGAATTTCCACATCTAAACAACTTGAGCTCCTGCATTATCTCTTGCATTTTCACTGGGCTGCTGAGATATCCCACAGTGCATTTCTGAAGCTCTGCTTACCACAGACCAACTGGAGATGCCTAAAAGCTCTTTTCCTGATTCTCAGTCAGGGAGAATGCAAGGGCAGAAGACAGCAACGGACAGGCCTGAATTCAAGAGCAACACATGCATTCCTTCCTGAATAGACCCTAGGGACACATAAAACTCCACTTTTACAGAGCTAAAGACCTAGCATTATAAATTTGGGATTCCAGTAGAATTTTCAAAGAATATTAGCAATTTACAATATTTGTCATGTCCTTAAATCACCCTGAAGTTGAAGAGGAAGTATGGCAATTTGGGGAGTGAAATGTTTTTTACTGTCTGTATCTTTTTGTTCCTACTGTATAATGCATGCTTTAATCATTCCATAAAGTACACTGCTACACTCTCTCTGCTTAGTACAAATGGTTGATAATTAATTTTGAGTGCATTCCAGCTCAGAGAAAATTCCAAATTATATTACTCCAGCTCTGCCGAATGTCCTCAACTCACATCTCAGTTCTGGTCTTACTCTAGGATTTATTCCTAATGTGAAAACTAAATACATACAGGTTCTGGAATGCATGAATTATATTTTGCTTTTGCTCTCCTGGGAAAATTGCCACACAATTTAAGTTAGGGAGGCTAAAGTCAGTCAAAGGTGTCTATACTAAAACATGTAGTTTAGGGGTAATGCTAAGCACTCCCTGCTTTTTGGAAATTCAACAGAAGTTACCTGTGCTTAGACAATTCAGTATTTAATTTTCCTCAAGAAAGCAGTTCTATATGTAGTTTTCAAGTGAATGGGGAGAAATAGCTAGAGCCAGACATGGTACAACAGTCCAGCTCTTCCAAGAAAGAAATATTAAATTATAAATTTTCTTCTCATTCTTCATCTGATTAAAAACCCATCCAAATAAGGACTCCCTCTAACATAAGTGGGTTTGTGTTCATACAGCTATGAGGAATGGCTCCATAAGACTTGTTGGCATTGATCTGGAGTAAAGTACATGTCTACAGACAATAATCCTGATTTATGTGGACTTGGCCAAGTGGAAAGTTTTTTCTGTGAATGTTAAAGTAGAGCTTTGCCTATTTTTTGAAACCCTTCAAAGCAAGTAAAGTGATAAATTTTAAAGACATAGTATGCAACTTTCCCCTCAGCAAGCTTTGCTCTTCTTTCGCAGCCTCCAGACTAAGAGCGAAAGGGTGTCTGTCCCTTTCAGTATAGTTTGTCTCTGAACAACAGATATACACAGAAAGTGAAATCAAGCATGGGGGGATATTATATGATTAAGCCATTGTAAGTGAATTGCTTCGTCTACTTTAGGGATGGGAATGTATTTTCCTGTGAATCATCCCTGATTCTCAAAATCTAAAATACTTACTCATTTTTTAAATGGGGCCTGTTGAAAATAGGTACAAGATTCATCAGACAGCTTTTCCATGGAACATAGAAACTGCATGGTTTTTTATGTAGTCTTAAAATAGCTTTCATTTTCAGCCAGAAGACTGCACATATTTTCTGCTAAGTCACTGTACTTCTTTTTCTTGACAGAAATGTATTTTTTGGTGCTGCGTTCCAGAAAGGTTAAGTATTATATTTAATATGAATGACCATATTAGCGAGAACAAGATTAACATGAAGTCATATTTCCATCATTCTTTATTATTTGTAGAGGAGAAAATAGGCTGCATGACGTTTATGAGATTTACTGTCTCGACCCTCAAGAGCTTTACCAAACCATCTTCTGAGTTAGTATAGTAATCAGGTGTAAAGATCTGCCCTACAAATGAAATGGTAGATCAAAAATCCAACATCAGCTGTTCTACAGAAGTGAGGGGGATGGAGGGGATTCTAAACCTTGCAGTACTAGTTCTGTGTGAAGAAACAGCATACTTTACAGGATTTAGCAGGCATTTGGTAAATTCAGAGGGAGATGTTGCTTGCTCCTGGAGTATATACCTTCCCTTTTACAGAGATCCACTTCAGAGATCCTTTGGTTAACAGGTTAATATCAGACCAAGGTTTGATGATGTGAAATGGCTGTAAAGATTGTTGACACTCTGAACACTTCAAGTAATGCTGGTTTTGATAAGCTGTAACCTTTGTCAAGTGCCTAAGGGGTTTGGTTTATGGAGACAAGGAAAGCCTAATCTCGATTATCACTGTGATTGCCATAGTCTTTTTCCTTCAGTTCAGCTTCTTTGAAGATCCCTTCCACATTTTTTCATTCTTTCCTTAATTGTTATTGCAGTTTAGATTATTAGCTTCTTTTCATAAAAAATAGTTCTTTTTGTCATACAACTATGCCACTGTCCTTTTTATCCTCCTCCAAATTTATAATTTAATAAACAGTAAAAAGGGTTCTTTCCCTCCAAGCATGTGAAAAGTAGGTAATGCATGCAAATCATTTAAGAATATTAAAAAGGGACCAATAGTTCTACATCAGTGTTAAGTTTACTGAGCCCTCATACTGCTAGCATTGTTGGGAAAGGAAAATTATACCCTTCTCATGCAAGGAATTTGCTAATAATTTCATCTTTGAAGGACTAGATTGATAAGTATAAGAGAGTACCAGCCATGAACTGACCCAAAAAACAAGCCCTAAAACCAAAGCCACCTAGCTTGGAAAAAATAATGTTTTGTTACAATTAGCACATAAGGATACAAAAATCTTAAATAAAAATCATCAAAATCAAGGAACCAGTCAAAATAAATAATATAAGCCATTCCACATGTACTTGCAAAGCAGAGTTGATGGTGTGTTCTGGTACTTGCTTTGCATACTGTGATAAAGTCTAAATTCTGGGTGTGTTATAATCTGCTAGAGCTGATGTTACTTAAAATTTGCCTTTGGGCCTCCATTTATGCTATACATAAATGATGTTTATTAATGGTGTTTCTAGGTGCACGGTACACAGTCATGGGTCATATCAGGCTCCCATTCAATGGGAGCATTATTCTATGTAAGTTGTGAAATCATTTTCTTGAAAATTAATTACAAAATCAGTTTTCATTTGTAGACTCAATAAATACCAGTTTGTTTAGCTTTAATAGGAAGGGGGATAGAAAAAAGAAATTTGCAGTGAAATGTCATGTCATGTTATAACTAGCTTTGGTATTCCTAAAATCTGGAGAGGTGTTAAAAATTCCCTTATACTATCAGCAATCTCTCCCTTTGACAATACTGATAATTAACACTTTCTAATACTTTATAGTGTCTCCATATGTTACTGAGAAAAAGAGCTTAATTATGTTGCAAAAAAAAAGAAGCATAAATATATAGATCTATTCCCAATAAAGAGTGTGTGTATGTGCTTACAATGGGATTTAGATAGATTTTGCAGTCCTAAAAAGCCCTCCACAGCTGGTGCAACTTTGGAGGTTACTACAGACTAAATGAATCTCTGTCAATCCCTTAAGTGTCTGATTCAGCCCTTTTTGCCATGCTCAACTTTATCTCAATCTAAGCTCTTTGCCTCATCATTTATCACAGAAATACCATCCCAAAATGGAAATTTAGAAACTAAGCAGCCTTTCTGATAAACACTAGCAAGATCATATTTCCCAGAAAGTAAAGAGATGGCCCCTTGCCTATGAAGCATACCAAAGAGGGCAGTAAGAATGCAGAGAGGTGTCAGCTTTTAACTCTGTGGTTTGGTGTTCAGAAGCCAGTGCCCTGTCCTCCCAGCTGACTACAGTGATAGGCTTAGAGTATCTTCTTCCTTTCTGACTCCATGACACCTGTGTCCCTGGATGCTCAGTATGGCATATTAAACAGCAATAGTAGGAGAAGCTTTTTTCCATTAGCCACACTTCACCTATGAGATGCAACACAGGGTTTCAAGCCCTTTCACAGCTCTTTATGGCTTGGGTAAGTGTTGTGATTGCTTTTCAAAGCATGGGAGGTTACACCACCATACCCTCTTCCTTGCTGTTTCCAAGAAAGATATGTTTCCCACTCGCTGCAGGCAAGATAGTGATTTCCACAGACAAGGTTATTGGCTTTAGTCTGGGCTATGTTGTACAGCCTTTTATTAAACCTAACCCCTGTGGTTTGTTTTTCTACCCAGTTCTACTGTTGTAAAGTGTTACGGGACCGTTATAGAGTTTACAGAAATCTGGGCTGCAGTAGGAATTACCTGCAAGGACCTGAGCTTTACGTGAAAGGAAAAATGTACGTGCCTGTCAAGAAATCTCCCACACAATTTCAAGAACAGGGCAAAGTAAGAATAATGCATTTGTTTGGAGGAGAATCAGAGTGAGTGAGCAGCTCAAATCTCTAGGCAGAGGTAGGCAAAATCTTCTCCAGTTTTTCCTCTACCCTACATTTATTCACAGACCTCTTCCTGAATTGTATTCTTTTTAACTGATTTTCTCGCCTGAGTCTATGCTTAGGCTGATCAAAGAACTGTTAACGATAAGAAGTGAAGGAAAAGGCAACAAAGTGAGCTAAACCGGTGCTTCATGATCATGTAGAAGACAGGAAGAATGTGGAGGAGGACCACTGGTATTTTCTCAGTCACAAAAAAGGAGAGTTCTGATGAAGCAAAGTGTATCAGGGAAGTAGGTCATGAATTTATTCTCAGGAAACACAATCCCTCTGTAAGGTGGACTGTTAGCTTCTACCCACTATGCCTTGAAATATTGCTCATCATTATTTCATATCTTCCTACCACTAGGGAAAAGCTTTGAGATTTAAAAATACTGCTCTTTGGGTGAAGTTCAGAGTTGAAGGAATTGGTACATTTACAACCAGATTTGGCTGCCCTCTTTAATTTTCTGAAAGACAGGTCAAGCATCAAGAAACTTCATCATTTTCTTTTTATATCTTACGTCAGGAACAGTACTGACAGCAAAAGACTTCAGCGCTTGTACCTTATCCTTCCATTCCTAATTCCAGTCAGTTTTCTTACAAGAAGCTCAACAGTCCTTTTTGTTTTTCATGGAGCTGAAACCAAGACCCATCTCAAGTTTCTGAAACTGGTATAGTCCCCCCAGCATACTTCTGTGCTGCCTCCGGATAAAAAGGGAAGACAGAAATTAGGGCGTGGCTCTGTGAAACAACACACTGCAATATTTCTCAGGCCAAGGAACATAAATATGTATCCAGGCAGGTGGAAAAACAATGTATTTCTCAGATCAGAAACGTCTTTATTGTGCCTTCAACTTCCTATTCACTTCAGTAATCTCAATTAAAAACTGTATTTCTTATGTTTTGTACAGTCAGCTGAAGTTCTAAAATTAAATCTTTTTACTCATAGACTTCAACCAAAGGATTGAGGTATTATGACCTAGATATGGAGGAAAAAGCACATGAAAGAGTTTGATACTGTTCCATGGTGTCATTTTTCCTTTAAAAACTAAACAGGACAAACAGTGTAAAGTAACGGTTCCATCTCTGCTGATACATAAATACACAATATCTTTCAAAATAGAAATACTTAAAATAAAATGCTTATTTTGCTAGCTATCATTAGCCTCATTTTATAGATAGACAGTCTGAGGCAGTGGCAAAAGCATCAACAAGTTCCCGTACTGAGAAGTAGTACAAGTGGAAAGAAGATTTAAGAGATCTGCAGCAGCTCTAACATTCTGTCTATTAAGCTGCACTGCCTTACAACTGTTGGCAGGAGAAGAAAAATACTATTCTGAGGGCACTTTGACCTGTAAATCCCAGAAATCACAGATTACAATATTTTTGTCCTTTTTTCCTTTTTTATTTATTTCTAATGGTGTTTTTTTGGGGAGACTTAATACCAATGCAACATAACTTTTGTCCTTTGATAGACAAGAAAAGCAGTCAAATGTATTTATTTATTTCAGTAATATTCTCTCTGTGCTTGTATCACGAGGTCATTACACTGTATCGCATTGCAGCCAGAAGTACAAAAAAGGGAGTAGAGGCAGCTATATTCAGGATGTCTCCTGGGCAACTCCAGCTTCCTAAAACTTGGTTTAGATTAAGAATGTTATTACAGCTTTCTTCATCTTGGTTTCAGTTTTCAGTACAGCTCAATTTAACAGCTTGGGGTTTGCCCTAAGAAGCAGTTAACATATATATTCCATTGAGATTTTAAACAAATTCACTTTTTTTTTTTTCCTTACTGAAATCGTTAGTATATTGAAACCAAATTTAAGTAAATATACTTTTCTGGGTTTTATTTCAGACGACTCACCATTGTTGTTTAGCCATTAGCATTTTTGCTTTGAATTTGAGATGAGTTGGCTATTGTTCCATTAAGTTATAAAAAATAATAATGTAGGACATGCTTTTCTATTTGTTTTTGCTAGTAAATTCTTGATTTCAATTCAAATCATATTTATTACTGAGAAAGAGAGTTCCAGCTAATCCTGTTATTTTTATTTTCTTTTTTTTTCACCAAAATACTCTTGACTGCACCTGCACATCTTATTATCACATACATAATTTCTATAGGACACTGTCAAAATGGAGTTACAATATACTGGCAAGAAACTTAAAGGACTGACAGTTTTACTACATTCCTTTGAATGGTATATTAAATAAAAGACCCTTAAAAACTAGTCTCCTGACCATTTGTTTCAGACTTTCAAGACATGGTTTACCTGTATATTTGGTTATGTCATTTAAGCCCCCATTTCTGCAGGCAAGGTAAACATGCCTACGTGTTACAATTCTGAGTGCCTTCCTTGACTTTAATGTGCTGCTTAGGCAGGCTCACACAAGCAATGAACTGTCTTACCACCTCCAAATTCAATTTGAAGGATAAGACATAGGATGTAGACATTATGCATGTAAAAAGTAAGGTTTGAAAACAACGGAGCATTTCCTGTAGTTATGCTGAAGTGATTTTGTCTTCATACATACACATATAGCAATTGAAAGTTGATGGGTATTGGCATCTGACTAACTAATGTGTTTTAAGCCTGGTGTTAAATAGAAGTGTCAATAATTTACTTGTGTTTTTTCTTTATGTGTCTCTTTTTTCTATAGAAGCCTTATCCAGTACAGAGTAACATACTTTTTTTCAGCTAACACATGTATGAACATCACAGTAAGCAGTAGAGGAAAAAAAACAGATTTCTCTGAGCAAAATGGCTATTTGACTGAAATGTATGGCTTTAAAGAGAGAAAAAAAAAAGTTTATATCATAAGAAAGATTTTACTACAAAAGGAAAGAAACCTAGAAGTGCAGACTAAGGAAGCAGGAGTTAGGTCTCCAGCCCCAGGATTCACAGAAGGCAATGAAGAGCAAGTGACCACAGAAGAGAGAGGGATCCAGAAGATTCATTCACTTTGTAGCCCTTGTTTAGGGTACGCATGCACACTATGGAAAGATAAAGTTCATGTTCCTGCTTCAATTAATATTCAGTTACTTGCATAGCTATGCAATTTCTTGTACAGAAAGGAGCTGCACTAGCAGGATGCTACTGTTACCCCATCATTCATGCCCAAAAGCCTTATGAGTACGGTTTATTTATACTTGGTGACCACAGACTTGTTCTTCTTTCAGTTCAGGAGAGATTTTGAAACAGGTCTCTTTCTTCATTGTTGTGCTCCCTTATTACCCTTTTCATATAGATGATGGCCTGCTAGCTACATCCTGCTCCTCACCAGATTTCTTGCCTTCTGGTGAGGCATGGCATGATAACAGACTGCAGTCCACAGTTTTCTTGGGGATAGTCGAAGGATACCTCTGGAACATCAGTAAGACCAGCATTTACCAACCCCTGGCAGCAGATGAACTTAATACCCCAAGGTATTTTAAAAGCACTTAAATCCCTACAGTTTTCAGGCCAGAGTGTGAAGCATTCAACACATCTTCAATAATGTGAGATACTCTTTCTCCTAATGGAACTGTTCTACTTTGAATAGGTCATCTTAGTTTAAGCTTACATTAATTTAGCAGGCTGAAGTATAAGTCACTCAGGACCTCATCACAAGAGGGCAAGGATTTTCTAGTTCAGTAGTGAGCAGTTTCTGCAGGAAAGGGCTGAGAATCAGGAACAACAGCTTCCACTACCTGTTTTTATCTAACCATTGCATACCTGTCTCAGCTCTGAGTCCCTGCTTAGGTTTAATTCCCTGTACCTAATTCCTGTGTGACATATGTACAATAATACTTCCTAATCCTTCATGGATCTTGCGAAAACATGGATTTTGCGTAACCGAATTGTTTAAGGGGTGCTTAGATCTGGACACACAGATAAAAAATTAATTGTGGTTAGATTTAATTCCTTCAAAGATGATTTCTCAAATGCTTATTCTTCAAAAAGTTGGCAATCCAGGACTGCTCTGAGAGTAGGCAGAGGGGACTTCTGTGTCATATGTGAAACTTCACAAAGACCAAGAAATAGGACTAATTCCATGATGCCCAGCAAAAGATCTTTGGATCAGATCTTTCCTGTGTTGGCAAAACCAGTAATTAATATAACTTGCTGTTATTGGACAGCTTGTTTGTTATTAAAATTACCAATAAATATCTTAGTTGGAATTAAGCATATTTAGAACTTTAACTTGTTCTGTTTTAATATAACATCTGTTTATTAGGGTTTATTAATATTTTAGTGATGATGTCTGACCTAAAGCATTGTGAATCTCTCATATCTCAAGATCAAATCCTAATCTTCTGTGTTTTCTCCTTTTGGTCATTATTGTGACTGTGCTTATAATTTTAATCTTTCCACACCAAGAACAATAGAGTGAAAAATATTTCCCATCTTGATCTAAACAGTAGTTTTTTAACCTTCATTTAATAGTGATTTCAGCTTCAGGCTTAACAAAACACCACTAGAAGTGTTCGAGGCCACGCTGGATGGAGCTCTGAGCAACCTGGTCTAGTGGAAGGTGTCCCTGCCAAAGGCAGGGACCTTGGAAGTAGATGATCTTTAAAGTTCCTTCCAACCCAAACCATTCTATGATTCTATGAAAGCTAGCAAGGCTACTGCTTTGGTTGCTCCGTGTTAATTCTGCAAAGTTTTGTGAGACACAAATGGTTGCTGAGGGTTTTATACATGTTTGTCAGCCCGGTAGATTTACGCAGTTCAATCACCTTCAATCTAATAAATCTTTAATTTATGTTTTACTATTAAAGGAAAATGACTCATCAGGTGGGAGATTTTGATTCACGAGTCTGCATATAAAACTATCTCTTGATAATGAACACAGCGTAAACATTACTGTTCCCTTTAAAAATAATGTCCTATAATAATCATCAAAGTGCTGCAATGTTATTATCACAAACTGAAGTTTTAGGTTCTTACTGTAGAGTACTATATTATTTTTCATAAAAGTCTGAAATAATGGTAATTTTTATTTATAGACTTAATATGAAACAACATGAAGATTGTGAGAAATTGTATTTTCTTTCAATCCTGTTGCTTCATTTTTCTTTATTTTTCTAAGAAGAAATCTGCATTTTCTTGAGTCTATAGGGAAATGAAGATGGGGCAGATATTTCCAGAGGCTGCTGTAAGCCTGTGGCATGGATGCAGTTCAGACACAAGCCCCTGGAGAAAAAGTGCAATTCAAATCTTCTCATTTAGGTCTCTAAGGTTTGAGTGTTTTTGTGGTACCCTGATAGACTTCACTTATACTGACAGTTATAAATTTAACCATAATGATACCAAAAGAGTGGAGGGAAGGAGTTATTTCCAAGCCTCACCTTGTGTCTAACGTGGGAAGATGTAGTTTTCACAGCCTGCGCATGCAAATGTACCCATCCTAAAGCTGTCATGCAACCTTACAAACGAACAGTCCATTAAAGTTACAGCAAATGCATATAATCTGTTTATACTCTTTAGCCTTTTTTTCTTTACTAATGCCACTACTGCTGAAAAACATGCAATGCATCTAGAGGACTGTTCCCCAGGAACCTGATGTGTTTATGTGGTGTAACCCAGCATTCAAGCATCAGTTTCTCAGTGGAAAACAGCTGCACTTACTCAGCATGCCTCCTGCTTCCAGCCTGGGGTGTGATACTGCAGTCCTTTAGAAAAACAGTGTCAGTTACTTTAATCCTCTCCAGAAAAATGAAAAGGAGTTGTGTTTCAATGCCTCAGTTAAAGGGCCAGTAAAACTAGGCTGTACACTGAGGCTAGTCTGAAGTTATCAGAAAGCACAGGAGTGACTACATGAAGACTTTTTCTACCGCATAAATTTTTCTAGCAAAATATTCTTCAGGTGGCTGCATAGAGTCAGGTACTAATACCTCAGCTGACTTCTATCAGTCCAGTGCCTCAGATTGCCCTACTCTAAATGGTAGACCTGCTCAGCACAATATTTAGGATTTGCTGGATCATATCAAAGTTCCTTTTTATTGTGTTTTGCTCAAGTAGTCAGGAGGATGATCCCTAATACGAGATTATTTACATAATGTCTTTTGCAGTGAGAGATGAAAGAAATAATCTGTCTTTTAATTTTAAAGTACTACCGATTGTTATTTACCTGTAGCACAGTGGAGAGAGAACAGCACAAACCATCCCAGAAAAGCAGAAAAGTACACAGAATAATTCTAAAACAAATTTAGTTGATTAAATGCATTACATTAAAATCGGACCTATTAATGTTGACATTTTAGTATTGTTAATGAAGGCCCTAGCTATTGATCTTTGCTCAAGCAACTGCCTATTGAATACACTGGATTTAAATTCAGAAAAAGTATAGCCTAGTGAACTCTCAGTTTCTATGTAAGGTAAAAGCTCCTCTGAGAGAAAATTTATGAGAATTCTACATCAACATGAACATGAAAAGGCTTTCATCATAATATGAGTTATTAACCTCACTTGAATGAAGAAGGAAAATAATATTATATTTTGTTTAACCTCTGCAGCTTCAGAATTCCAAAATTATAGGGCTCTATGAATAGATCAGAACAGTAAAAGCTTCAAAATTTTCCCCAGCTATCTAATTATGTGAAGTGACATAGCTCTCTCTATGAGGGAAGCTGCTAGTTAGGATGATCACACAGAAAAAATAAATTCACATTATATATACTGGATAATTTCATTTCATTAAAATTATTATATAATTCTAGTTACTGAGAGATTTGCTGCAATCTCTTGACTCCTTGAATCAAGCTGCTGGGGGATCTGAATGGGCAGTCAGGCAAACCCAACTTTCCCCTAATCCTTCTCTAATGGAGAAGCTTTTTGAAGGACTCCAGGGCTGTGACTTGTCAGAAACTGGAACCCGGCTATATGAGCTATCACAATTCCTACATTCCTTCACTTCTCCTAAGCAGTGGACAGACATTGACTTGTTCCTGCCCACCAGCTCTTTGTCACTGCTCCTCTGTTGAAGGATGCCAACTTCTTGCCATCAAAGCCAGCTTGGTAGTTCATGTGAGTTCTTCCTACTCTGCTCCAGGCAAAACTCAGCCAGGTTAGCTTACATGATGAGAAGTGTGGTCTGAGCTAATTGAGGAGGTTTTCCCTGAAAGAGGTTAGGCAATGTTCATGCACTGCTCTGATGTTTGTGCTCTGAGGCTGCAGCATCTGGCATGGTAAGCCACTGAAATGCCTTCTGTGAGCACAACTGGGTTCAGAAAAGTGGTTTGCGGCTTCATGCTTTTATAATCAGTGAGACAGGCTTCATCATCATCATCAATTATTGATTTTCAGGCTGATCTTCAGCTGGCAGAGTTTAAAACAGCTTCTCATTATAATAAGTGGTTTAAAATAATGAATATTTAGATATTATTATTTACAAACAAGGTCATTTACATCTTTAGCGTACTACTGTATTTGCATTAGCGTTACTTTACTAAGAGATCTTTCTGGTGCAAATCAAAATGCTGATACTGTTGGTTCCTCTCTGCATGAAGTACTGCTTCTCATTAACTGAAGATCTTTACTGAATACATTTAAAATTAGGATAGAATTTTCAAAAAATCCCATTTTAAATTAAGAATTCTCACAGACTTCTGTGGACCAAGTATTTAATGCGGAATTGATCTGATGATCACAAATTTGAAAAAAATAAATTCAAAAAAGAGTATTTAGAGTACCATAACCACAATACCATGCCACAGTTTAAAAGCTGACTTCCACAAACCTTTATCTTTATACAAAAGATACGCATTTAAGTACTAAAATGGAGTTTGATCCATTTCTACTTAGTATTTGGTCTTTTCTTGCCCCACTGTTCATTCAATGAACAGCTATCGGGGCAAAGACAACAAAGGAATGTAAAACAGCAAAGCAGCTCGTGTTTCTGCAACACGGATCCTTAGTATTGCTGGTATAAGCCACATCTTTAATAGCAGCAATATGAGCTGTGCATAACATCATGTGAATTTTCATCAAACAGAACACAAGCTTTTATAAGAATAAAGGCAAGAGGTAAAGAATCCAGAGATGCATACTTCTCCTTAGTCCACAGAAAAGTATTTTGACATTTGCTTTTTCATGTGAGATCACTCTCTACCTGTGATTAATGGAACTCAGTAGTACATGAGTAACACTGTGCTAAGTATGTTTGATATTTTTTAATTACTTCTTTTGATAACCTTTGTATTTTTATTGCCAGTTAATATGAAAGACAATACATCTACTTGAAATTTCACCAGGTCATCATAGTAAGACACAGTTTGATACAGTAGCCTTTACAGTAATTCATCTCACACAGTATTTGTTTCCTTTCCTAGTAATTTCCAAGTCATTAAACTACTATTAGACTTGTTTTTATGAAATCCAGACCCTGAGGAGGCTTTTTTTCTTGCATAATGAAAAAGAAAAATTTAACCCCTATTTTCCTGTAAATACATAGGGCCTACTGGGGGAGAAGTATGGGAACATACGGATACCAGGGGAAGTTGAATCGGCAGAATTTGAAATGATCCTGGATGCTGCTATAGAGGCCAAGCTAGAGACAAGGATTTTAGAAGAGTGGTACTGCAGGGATGAGAATGCAGTGCCGCCAGCATATTACCTCAGACCAAAATCTGAAATGCTGAAGAACTACCAGAACACGGTAAGTCATAGTCACCTCCTCAACAAAATTCTTCTCTGGCAGTTAGTGCCAGGCAGTCCCCAAGGCCAGGCACTTCCTGCTGTCTCTGAGTTGGCTTCCACAGTGCTGTCCCCACCTGAGCAGCTGCTGCTGCGACGCTCCTTTCCCATACATGGTGAAGGCAGCAGCCACAAAATACCAAGGAACGTGACTGCTGCATTGATGTTCTCTCTTATAACAGCTAGAGGAAGTGGACTGTCATCTTACATAACCTATTGGGGCTAGTGAGACAGTTGTACAAATTTCCCTTTCCTTCTCTGATGTTGTAACAGGGAAAGCCCAGGTTCTCCTACTTAGTATTGTGCTTTTGTTAGATTTCAATGAACAGGACTTGCAAAAGAATTACACATTTTCCCTTCTATCCCCATAGAAGAAAACTCTCTAACAAGTGCTTAGCACTGTCTTGAGTTAGATGTCATACTTTTAACTTATTAACTGTATTATAAGATTTTCAAACGCTGTTAATTATTATTTTTAAAACAGGCATTTGCCTTTAATTGATGACAACAAAACCTGTATATATTTATCAGGGCTCAATTCTACCCTCCTACACATCCAATATAACAAAAGACAGATTTTAGTGTACAAAAAATGAAGTCCTTAAACAAGTTTTCACTTCCTTGTGAACGCATACTGTATTATTGGTTTGGGGGCTTTTACTAATCTTTTATACCTTTCTTCAAACTACTGATACACAGGACTAAGTAAAAAGATGTTCATAACACAAACCTGTAACTTAAAAGTGTGGCATAGATGTAATATAACTTAAAGATATAACACAGACTTACACCTCATAAACTTACAGAAAGTAATAAAATATACACAGCTGTTAATATGTCAAGGAAGAGTTGCTAGGGAGCTTGTCCTGGAGGTTGTTCTTTTTCCTGTTACACCCTCCAGGAAAACTGGAGACCTCATAGAGATTTCATCTGTAGTAAGTAAAACCCAACTGCCTTAGAGAAACATCCATCACTGCATTTGCAAGATACCATCTGAAAGGATTAGAAAATTTATATTAGAGTTCCTCTCTGATGACAGTAAGATTACTGTTACTATAGCAATGAATGAAGTAATGTCACATATAATCTTGTATTTTTAAAATATGGTAGCTAATATAAGGTGCTTAATTACAGTTACCTGGAACCTCATTTTCAGTTTTGAGATTCAAGTTTAAATTCTTAACATTTTTACTTCTCATTAAAGGAGTGATAATTTTAGCAGTATACTGTGGCTTTATTATCATTATTTCAGGCTTGGTTCTCAAAACTCTCTTTCTATAAAGGTATTATTGGTCTTATTCTTGAAAAATATTGCATTAGCTGCCTACACAGGAATTCACAAAATACTCCAAGTAGCTAACTCTTAAAATTCTAAAATGGAATACATTATGATCATCTTCAGTATAAAAAGTTTAACCCTTATTAATTTTTTTCAGCGTTTGTCTTTCTCTGTTACTATGTTATTTTTGACCTTGAATATTAGACTGTTACTTTCTGAAGTTGTAGAGGTGTGTATTATACCTACTGTTTAACTGTGAATATTTTTAAAAGATGGAATCTTCTTCAAACTCTGTGAATGAGAACAAATGGCAAGACATATCAGAAGAGATTAAGAAGATTTTTAAGACTGCTGTGAAATTGCTGTATGAGAAAGGAAAAATGAAACATAGCCAAGCAAAGAGATATCTTTCCTCTGGTAAAGTTCACACTAACAATTTCTCTGTTATCTCTGTATTGTCTTTTCTGTCAACCTTTCCACAAACATGAAAATATATTTCTGTTGGCATTTCTCATATAATTAAAGAGGGGGAAAAAAAAGGTTTGTTATGCTTGCTTGAGACTAAAACCCATAGAAAAGCACCCAGCAAATTTTCCATTTTTTCTGTTTTCTACAAAGAACAGATGCAATCATTTAAGAGTCTGCCTGTTGGGGGTAGGGCATGTTTATAAAGAAAAGTTAACAGAGACTCTGTGTTCTTTTCATCCCCAGCTATTGAAGATGAACTTGATTTTGCTTTGGGTAAACAAACACCAGCTTTCCTAAAGAAGTGTGTTTGCTACATTCGGAAAATTGCCAACATTGAGCGCTTCGTTAAAATTCCAGAGATGGGAAAATACATGGATGTGGTACATACAGCAGGGAAGTTTCTGCGAGATCCTGAAGCCCATGAGAAACTGATCAAGCTCAGGGACGAATTCATCCCTACCATTGTCGCATCGTCCAATCTGAGAGTGTACACATCCGTCACTCACTGTGACATGAAACTGGGCTACTCCCGGGAAGTGGAGAACCATTACATTGAAGGTCTTGGTAAACAGTTCTATGAAGACATGATTGATATAATCCAAGCTACAGTGCAGCAGAATTTTGACACGGAGACAGACACACTGTATGATGAAGTTCTTCAACACTCATCGCTGTGTAAAACCTACTCCACTTTTTATGAATATAGATGTGAGGCATTAAACATAGTTCACAAGTATGTTTTACCTAGCAAAATAGGACACATTAACCCTCTTATCATATATGGAGGACCATGCACAGGGAAGACTCTTCTATTAGCTGAAGCAGCAAAGAAGGTAAATAAATACCTTACATAATAATGTTATGATGGGAGTATTACTGTGTATAAAGGCCATCTTTGTTTTCATTCTTCCTTTTGTCAACAGACTGGATATCAGTCCTCAATATATAAAATAAAAATAATAAAAGGTATATTCGGCATATAATTGTACAAATATGCAGAAAAATAGTTACTTTTCAAAAATAACATACCTGTATCATGTACTTATCCAAAACAAAAAAAAAGGTTAACAGAGCTCTTAGAAGCCTAATAAGAATCAGCATATCTTGAATTAACAATGTATATTGTAGAATGATCTCTCCCTCTTGTTCCACTGAGGTCCTGTGAATCCGCAACCTTTTAAAAATCATGTGCTGGCTTTAGTCTTAAACACAAATGCAGCATTTCTTTCCAAGTCATGCCATTTTATATTCTCATCAGAAATTATTCCAGAATTAGTCTAATACACTTGCTACAAATCTATCTGAAATAATCTGCAAAAATACCTGTACTTATTTATCTGACATATGCTGTTTAAGTCACTGAGCTGATTACTACAGGGAAATGAATGAAATACTTTGTGCAAGGGGGGACCAGATGCAGAAAAAGACCAAGCTGGCATCTCTAAGCCTAATTCTTCAGCTGGGAGTCACAACTTTGAGTTCCCTGCAGGGTGGTCAGAGAATTTAGCATAGTGGGCTGGGAAACAGCCATATCAGACAGGAAAAAATGGAGAAGGGAACAATATTGTTTACAATATATCTTCTTCCTATAGAGTCACATTAGTTGTGTATATGAAACTGGGATTTGCCAATAAAGATCTTGTTTCAGATCTGAGTACATCAGTCAACCTAGAGACTCTGTTTATGCTTTTCTTTTAAAATACTGTAATAACATAAAGTGTGGTGAAAAGATATGGCAAGTAAAAGAACTGTGTCACCCTCCATAGACAGAAAAGATTCAAAACCACATTCTTCATGTGCTTAGAGTGATCTAACCAAAAGACAGATACTTTTTCTTCCTTGTGGCAGTGTTTTAGAGCAAAAGACAGATACACCAAGGCAGAGTGTAGTTCTGTGGGCCAGGGTTTAAGGTAACCAGCTGCTTAAGGGCAATCTGTATTCTGATTCCTGTCCTCTAGTGATGTTCATTTTTATCCAGATAGGAATCCATGTTAAACACGTTCTGGTGGTAGGTTGACCAAGGATGACATTGCATAGTGTCTAAGGAGGTTTATTTATAAGACACTCTACCTGCTTACTGAAGTGACACATATTTTGCAAAGCATACCCTGGGATTCAGGGACTACATTCGAGTCATGTCCCCTTTGATGTAAGCCTTTTTGTGGATCTGAGTCTCAGTGTTTTGAGATAATACCTATGCTAAACAAAGACGATATATGATATGGATTTCATTCAGTGCACATAAATCAACTCACCTTGAACTCTGCCAGTGAAAGCATTTTTATTCAACTAGTAATATTTTAAAATGTTTCTTTATATATAAGCTATGACTATTTATAAACTCTGTTACTGTGCTTCACTGAGATATAAACTAAATTATGCTCTATATTCTAGGCCTATTCCTGGTTGCAAGAAGAGATGGGACCAGATTCTGACCCTGTGGTAGTTATAAGATTTTTGGGATCCACTGAAACAAGTACAGATCTGAAGAATATACTTCAGAGCATTTGTGAACAACTAGCAGTCAACTACCGTTGCCTCGTACAAAGTTACCCAAAAAAGATTCATGACCTTCGGGACTTGTTCATAAATCTCTTGAATGAGTCTTCATTTCACAGGCCACTGGTTATAATATTTGATGCCCTAGAACAGTTGACAGATAGTGATGATGGTAGGAAGCTCTGGTGGCTCCCCATTCACCTTCCCCGCTCAGTACGGATAATTTTGTCAACACTGCCAAACAAGCATGGGATCTTGCAAAAACTGAGGTGCCTTATTCATGAAGAAAGCAACTATATTGAATTGACTGCAAGGGACAGAAAGATGTGTAGTCAAGTACTGAAACATCAGCTGCTGCGAGTTAAAAGAAAAGTAACATCAGGGCAACAAATCTATGTCAATGAGGCATTCTCCAAGTGCACACTGCCTATGTTTGTGAACTTAACCTTCAGAGAGGTCAGGAACTGGAGATCGCACAAGGATGTGGATGAGTCTTCCCTCTGTGTCACTGTCCATGAAAGCATAGAGCAGTTGTTTTGGTCACTGGAAAACAAGTGTGGATCAAGATTATTGTCAAGAGCACTTGGCTACATTACTATGTCCAAATCTGGCCTGAGTGAAATGGAACTGGAAGATATTTTAGCCCTTGACAACAGTGTTATGCATGAACTGAATGAGAGTGTCAGAGAGAGTAATCCATTGAGAATTCCATATATTTATATTGCAAGGCTTAAGGAGGGCTTACAAGGATACTTAATAGAGCGACAGGTGAAAAATGTAACACTGCTTCTTTGGGCAAATAGGCACTTGCAACTAATTGCCCAGAAATTGTACCTGCACAACGAAGAAGACTTGCGTGAAATGCACACAGTCATGGCAGAGTATTTCCTTGGTGTTTGGTCAGGTGGACGAAGAAAACCTTTTCACAGCAATGACCAATATCTGAGTGGTTATCCTGACCATGACAGTAGAGGCCTGAACGAGGATGAAAAGCATTGCATGGATCAGACTGCTTTTGACAGGCAGGCACCAGATCAGCCATGGGTCTTTCAGTGCAATCCATTAGAACCTGATATCTTTTTTATCAATCACAGAAAAATGACGGAGCTTATTCATCACTTGACAAGATGTGGAAGAACTGACGATCTTCTGTATGGAGTCATTATGAACTTCAGCTGGCTGTACACCATGATTAGAATAGGGCAGTTTGATAAAGCACTTTCTGACATAGAACTGGCTTACAGCTACTCTCAAGAAAAGGAGCTGAAATTTCTGGCCAGTACCCTCCGCAGTATAAAGTTCAAAGTAGTAAAATACCCAGGTTCACTCTCTGCTGAATTGCAGCAGAGGCTTCTCCCAGTAGTAAGTTCATTACCCAAACTCCGACATCTCCTCCTAGAATGTGACAAGGACGGACCCAAGTACTGCTCTATCGTCCCTTTGCATTCTTCCATGGATGTGACTTACAGCCCTGAGCGCCTGCCATTGTCATCCAGCTGCATGCATGTCACAGAGATTTTGCCTACATTTAATCCCAGCACAATTATTGCTGCTTTAGAAAATGGCTCCATTAGCACTTGGGATGTAGAGACCCGCCAGTTATTAAGGCAAATTACAACAGCTCCATCCGTTATCTTAGGGATGAAGCTCACTAGTGATGAAAAGTATCTTGTAGTGGCTACAACAAACAACACTCTTTTGATATATGATAACATAAATTCCTGTCTTCTGTCTGAGGTGGAAATTAAGGGATCAAAACATTGTGGAATTGGGGGGGGCTCCACTTTTATAAATGGATTTACATTATCAGTCAACCATGCACTTGCTTGGCTGGAGGCCAGCAAAGATGTTACAGTAATAGATCTGCTTTATGGCTGGCCTCTCTATCACTTCCACTGCTGGTATGAAGTGACCTGTGTGCAGTGTTCTCCAGATGGAGTTTATGCATTCTGTGGACAGTATTTAAACACTGCAACCATTTTTCACTTGGGCAGCGGAGAGAAGGTGGCCACTGTGACCTCTGAATTTTCAAGTGGGTTTGTGAAATTCCTTCTCATTCTGGACACAGCCCAAGAAATGGTGATGGTGGACAATGAGGGTAGCCTCTCTGTTTGGAATATGGAGGATATTGCAAATCCCCAGCTTACAGATGACTTTGACTGCAGAAGGGAAGACAGTGAAGTTGTCAGCATAGAGCTTTCTGAAGACCAAAGTGCAATTTTAATTTGTAAGGCTCTCAGCATTGAACTTCTTGACACTCGTGTGTGGAAGGTGGCTGAAAAGTTTAGAGCTAAACACAATGAGCGCTTTATATCTGCCGTGTTGTCCAAAAATAGCAACTGTATAATTGCTTCAATGGAAAATACCTCAGCCATTTTTGTTTGGAGAAGAGATACTGGACAGTGTATGGCAAGCCTACAGGAAATCTCAGGAACTATAGTCAGGCTAATTAAATCAAATCATCATAATATGCTGCTATCCTTATCCACCAGTGGTGTCCTTTCTATTTGGGATATAGACATCATAACTGCTATGTCCAATATCGACAAATCTGGCAAGCCTATCCAAAGGTTGGTGTTGCCAGCCAGAGGTGAATTAATATACACATTGGATGGATCAGATTCTGTCCATAAGTGGAACTTCAGCACTGGATTCATTGAAGCTGTGTTCAAGCATGAAGGTATTGTTGAAAACTGCGTGCTGACCTCTTCTGGAGAGATAATGGTTACATCAGATGACAAATGCAGCCAGTATGTATGGCACACTGTTAGTGGTGAAAATATCTTCCGCATTAATGGACAAAAAATCTCAGAACTAATGATTACTCATAATGATCAATTTGTAGTCTCTCTCTGTGAGCAAAATGCATCCAGAGTTTGGCGACTGGCCACAGGACACAGAGTTTGCAATATTTTAGTTGCTTTACAGAATGCATTTATAACAACTGCAAATACATTCGTAGTCGGAATGGCAAAGAACAAAGTGTTGGCTGTGAGTCTCTGGACAGGCAGTATAACGAAGAAGTTTTGCTGTGATGATGGTGCAAGCATTGTGGATATTAAGTTGATACCAGACTGCCCAGATATTATAGTATTTATAACATCTACTGAAACCGTGAATATCTGGAGCTTAACAGAAGAAGTCATCTGCAGGCGTGTACAATTGCCTACCAATTTCTTGAAAAAATTGGAAGATTTTGAAATATCTCCAAATGGGAAGCTGGGAATTATAACACGTGGTGATGAGAACATCAATGTGCTTGATTTATACAGTGGCAAACTTCGTGTGCTTCACGCCCCGGGTGTCATCTGGCGGCAGAGGCTGTCTCGTGATGGCCGCTACCTTGTGTACATTTGTTGTCGTGGTGAGGAAGATGATGACAATGGTGCGGTCTCCAGCTTAATTGTAATGAGGCTGGCGGATGGCAAAAACATCGGTGCCTGTTCTCTTTATAAAACTCCCACTTTTCTTACACTCTCACAGAGACATTTAAACATTATTATTGGATTTGATGATGGAAGTATAGGTACTTACACTGTAGTGGATAGAGTTGATGCTGCACTGAAAATCAAAATTGCTACTTCAAACAGCCGTCAGATTTTCAACAACACTACACAAGTGATTAGGCCAAAATGTCACAATTATAGCTTCAAAGCAGCTGCAGACTGCATTTGGAGGGAATCGACAGAAGTATTTGCAAGGGATAGCCCCATAACAGTTATAGAGCCTGAGGTGAGTGAAGCAACACCAACCAAAAAACACAACTATTGCTATGAGAAAGTGTGCTCAGCCATAGATTGCAGAGGACACAGTTTTACCTCTGACAATTGAGTAATCATCTGAATGAGCTTATCTGATTAGTATACTTGCATAGGTATGTTTTCTGAATTCATGTAAAAATCAGTGTGTTTCTTGGAAGACAGATAGAAACAGCAGAGGGCAGACCAGCTGGGTTTTTTCTGTCTTACACTTAGGTAAACATAAAAGTAAATATAAATGGGCTGCAGGGTTTTTTTTCATTTCGGAATACAAGGTTCAGTCCAGAATTTCACCAGGGCCTTGATTAAAAATTTCTAGCAATACTATCAAAATTGTTATGCTATTACAGAAGTCAGGTGATCACATCTGGGTTTGACAGACTGTTTTAACTAGAACTAAACCTCTACATGATTGGTGAGAAGAGTCAGACCACTGTTTTATATTCCACGTCACCTAGATGGGTCTACAGCTAACAGTTGGCTTTATAATCACTTGCAAAAATCCGTTTTTCTGCTTGATGGTGCAATGACAAGATGTCACCTGCCAACCTGGAACACTTGATACATTCCATCATCATTTTAAAAATACTTACTTTTATTTTTCCTTTTAATTGGGATTAATCTTTGGGTTGAATGGAGTAGGTGCCAGTCAGCTGCAAACATGTCACCATGTGAGGCAACAAGTATTTGTTTCACCTTAATGAATGGACTGAAAGCTTTTTTTTTTTTTTTTTAACTGCATGCAGGCATTTCAGATTTCTGTGTTGTGATAAAATGATAAAAATCCTAGGTTGTAAAAGGAGTATAGGGATTGGGGTTTTATTTTTGGTTTGGGGAAATTTTTTGTCTTCATAGTGTGTATTAGTCAGGTTGTAATGAAATTTTTTCAAAGACAGAGAGCGTTGCAGATTACCAGTTAAACACATTAATTTCTTTATGTTAAAAGGTTGCTATCTTTTATGTTGTAAGAGAGTCTAAAGTATCTCCTATGTCCCTAAGGTAACCTTAATAGTTTTCAGACCTGCCATGTATTAATCCTTATAACATTTGCCTTATTGTTGTTTTTGGTCTTTCCCATGATAAATACAGATCAAATGACCAAACACTCTGGGACTCTTAGTATATGTGGTGAAATCTTCCACTAAACATAAAGGCTGTTCAAAGATCCTTTACTGGTCCAGTTTGTAATGGGTTTTTCTTACTTCCACATATGTACAAGCTTCACTTTCTGCTTTAGAACTGTTTTGAGCCTTTTGTACAGTTTTACCAGTTTCAAGGGAGAAATTGTGAAATAATGACGAGTGCTGTAAAAAAATTTACATTCTCCCAAGTTAACATATACTGGACAGCACCTGAAAGGATAAGGAAATTTTCCCCTCCTTACATATCCTAAAGATGGAACATTTGTGGAAATATTTTCAAATTATTTAAGCAGAATAATTTTATTTTTAAAATTAGAACCCCTGTCACAGATTTCCAAGAAATGAATGCAAAGCTAGAATTTAATGTAGTGTGTTCAGTGTAAAAGCCAATATAGTATGTTAAGTGACTTGAATGATTTTTCCTAACTTGTTTGCAACTAATAGATCATATTGAATGTTTTTATGTAAACTTTATATCGTTGGGAAAACCTACCCAATCAGAGATTTATATTTTCATAAATGTCAAATTTAGTTAAATTTTGTTACAGAGTTGTTAAATTAGAAATCTATTGCAGTCTTCAAACAATATACAGTCTTGTGTATGCATTGTTTGTACTAATAAACTATGGAAGCAGACTTGTATGTGTCTCTTAGTTTCAGGGAAATTTCACTCTGGCAGAGGGACACAAGGCCTTCACAGCTCCCTTTGGCCTGTATTTAAATAATTTCTGAGGGCTATATTCATAAGGAAGAATTTCAGTATTTTCCCCTTTCACTTGACTAGGTCATGCATTCAAAAAACCCGGTGAGATTTGCCAAAAAAACACCATGCTTAGGTGGTGTTTAGGACTAGAATGCACACTGCTGGTATGCAAGTCATGAAGGCTTGTGTAAACTACCCAGGACAAAGCACAGAACAGAGAGGAGCACCTGAAATCCCACTTTTCTTCAGATCTGTGGAGCTATGGACCTGTGGGAACCATGGCTCCCAGGATCCTGTCCTGAAGGTAAACCAACTTCCACCTTCTTTCAAATGCAGTTCATAACTCACACATTTCAGCCTTGAACTCCTTGTGCATAACCTGTGTAATATTGGAAAGTTAGTTCTTTCATTATCTTGGAGAAGTAAAGTACATCTCCTATCTGCCAAGAGAGTGGCTAACTTTGGGTGGTAATGAAGTATAGAATAATAATAGAACCACAGAATGCACTGAGTTGGAAGGGACCCACAAAGGACCATCAAGTCCAACTCTTAGTGCCTCACCGGACATCCCCAAGAATCACACCATGTGCCTAACCTATCTCATTTAGCTTTCCAGCTTTCTGTATCAATTTCTCAAGGGTCAGATTCCTCACATGGAGCCGAAGAGGGAGGCACAGGCTTCTGAATGGCATTAGGCTGCTCAATGTCCAAATACTTGCTACTGCAAGAGTGAGTGCTCCATAGCCCCTCACAAATCTGTCCCCAAGTACATCTATCCACAGGTATGGAGACTAAGTAGTTTCTCCAATAATGAGCCATCCAAATGCCAAGTGCTGTTCTATCCTTACATTGGAACAGAACAATTTATTTTCTGTTAAGGAGCACTACTTGCATGTTTAGTACAAAGCTTTCATCTGTTTTTTAGATAAAGTGCATCAATAAACAGGCTCAGTCATAGTCCATGTTTTCTGACACAGAAGACTCTAGGAATAGACCCTAGCTGCAAGAAAGCTTTAACGCGGAATTAGCCGGAAATTCTTTGGCAGACAAAGGTAAGCCGGAGGTCAGCTAGGAAAAATATTTTTATCTGTCATTTCCTTTGTACCACAGCTGGGGAATGCATGGTCCATGACTTCATTTCAAACGGCCTGTGGCCATTCGACTCTTTTTTCACGTTATTATCAGATAACATCAGAATGTGAGTTAACATGTAGCCCAGAAAACTCTGCATTCAGGGGCATTCAGGTTTCAGTGGCTCCCCAGCCCTGATTTCTCCATGCTGCAGCCTCAAGCCTGTGGAAACAGAAGTTTTAACCATCTTGCAAAGAGAATTTAAAGCAAATATTGATGGCTAAAATAGTGTTCATATGCAGAGGGTACTGTTTCAGCTTAAAATCCTGAGAGTTTGCCCTTTGTCAAAAACTATATGTGTGTCTGTATGATACATCATAAAGTCAGTCCTTTGGAGCACTACTATTAGGCTATTAACAACTATCTGCATTGTTTTATTTTGTTGATTAAAGATTTAAAAAATACCTGATTTAATATAACTATTATTATTGCAAAAAGACAGACTAATTTTATTTCTCCTAATTATAAAACCAAAGACGTACTACTATTTTACACATTATTTTTTTTTGATAGGTTTCATTACCAAGGATTTGTTACTAAGAATCCCTCTAAAGCCTTTATGCTATAAATATGACCCACTTCAAGTTCTTGTACCCTGCTGTGGACATTACTCATATCTCTTCCTGGGTCACCACATAGGTGCAAGAAGAGTAGTGAGCTACATTTTCTCCTGTGGTTTGCCTTTCCAGCCTTCCCAAGGCAGGATGAGCTATTTTATCATGTGCTTCTCCAGAAGGGGCAGCTTGGACCACCACCCCTCTGTGAAAAAGGGCCTCTCACTATCAAGGACAAGCTATGCAGAGCTCAATGCGCTCAAAAACCAGGTCAATAACTGGAAGAGTGTGAGGGAATGTTCTTCCAACACGTGCAGTCCAGCATAACATGCTCTTAAAATCACAGATGGTTCCCAAAGTGACTGTTAAAATCTGCCCCTACCAAGCCATTCTCCCTGCCTCCACTGTCCCAGGCCTATGCAGCTCTTGCTTACCAGGGTGAGTGATGCCTCCATCCTCAGCAAAGCCCCTGACATGTTCCCAGCCCTGATACATTCTCCACCTGTGGCATCTGCCCTTTTGGCAGCTCACCGGTCTCCTCTCCAGCCTCGGCAGTGAATATACAAAAATGGATTTTTGTTCACACATTCCCACTCTCAGAGCTTTCACCACACAATACTGTATAAATAAAATCATCTTCCTGCTTTTCTGCCATAAATCTCTGATTCCATGTGCATTTTAGTGTGTGTGAGAAAGCTTCTAGACTGAAATAGATCTATTCAGCATATTTAAAGTGAAATAAACAGAACTGCAAAAATCCAGACATGTTGTAGCACAGAAGAAAGCAGAACAGGGTAGTTTGCTGCCATTTGTCTATGTTATCCCATTGTATGTTAGTAAATTGTCCAGCACATCCCACTGTAATACCATATTGACAATAGTATATGAAGTCACAAAGTTAACCTTTTAGGCTGCAATTTTTCAAGGCAGCCTTATATCTCAGCAGGAACATTCTCCATAAAACTTCAGCCAAAACAGATACAAGAATGAGATTAAATGAAAAAGAGGATTTCTGCAGGCTGAATGTCTCAAATACTTTTGCTTTGAAAAAAATGTTGTCCCACCCGTGTTTTTCAACAAGGACTAAGGATTGGTGAGACAAGTGATCATTTCCTGCAGGACACATCTGTGAAAACCTGTCAGGCAATCATCCCAAAAAGATCCCAGCAGTTTGTACATATTCATAGAAGACGTTAGCTTTCAGGAGCACAGCACGCCTGGGATTGCAGGGGCTGGGGCAGAACTTTACTATTGCAGATATACTTGGTGTGGGTTTGAGAAATCATGAGAATGAACAGTCTGAGGAACAACAGAAAATACAGTACCTGAGTAAAACTCTGAGAAGGAGACCAAGTATCAGGAGAAGAGGAGAAGCAGCCTCCCTGAAGTTGCTCCCAGTAGCCTCCTGGCTTACAACTCAGCTTTTCGACTGGGACATTTCTCAGCCTATTAGCCCACCTCATCAGCTCAGCAGCCACGAGTGCAATGGCAAAATACCACAGGCAAAATACGGCCGAGCTGGGGGGTTACCTCCGGCTTGGCAGGGCTGTAAGCTGGGTACAAACACGGGCTGTGCACAGGGCTGCATGCAGTATCAGACTCCATGCTGCTAGAGGTAGCCCCAAACTGCATCTCCCGCCTCCCTCACCTCCTCTCACAACCTGGGGATGTGTTAGTGTAACAATTCTTCGCTTACTGACCAGAGAGCCTTTGGAGAGTTTAGTGAAGGTTCTGTACTAAGAAATTTCTTGGCTGTTGAAGTCCATTTTCAGCTAACACTAATTGTTTGCAGGAGAAAAAAAGAAAAAAAAAAAAATTGCCAAAGAGCTGTTGCAGAGCTTTGCAGCTCACAGCCTGTAAACGACACTTGGTCTTTACATTATGACATAGCCCTCTACTTAAAATAACCATGTCCAAAGCAGTTTTTATTAATTTCTTTGCTGGAATCCAACATTTCACCCCCCATGTGTGCTGGATCCTGCAATAGGAAGCTGGGCCAGGCAGCACATCTGAGTCCCTGCTTCCAAGCACGGGACCTGCCTGCCTTCCCCAGCCCACTGCTGGCACGAGTTTGACAGTCTCAGCTTCAGCTCAGAGCAGATACGAGGGAAAGCATGACAGGGCAAACCCAGCCCATGCTGAAGCTGGATTTTAGGAGGATAGTTTGCATGAGAAAAGTAAAAAGGAACCCAGCACCATCCTTCCAGGGAAGGCAAGGAAGGATGCAACCCCTGCAAAGCAGGGAGGCAACCATAAATCCGGCATTATTTAGAGTGAGAACAGCACACCTATACACTATAGCACACACACAAGTGCTTCCATGAGGCTTAACACCACATTAAAAAAAAAAAAAAAAAAGAAAAAAAGGGATTTAGCTGAACATTTCCAAAGTACTATCAAGAAGGCTCTGTTAGCCCTGCTCAGCACCCCCGGCTGTGCCACAGGCAGTCAGGTGACGCAATCTGAGTGCCCGTTCTTTCCGGGAGGTTTTTTTTAGTTTCCAGGTACATCGATATATATTAAAGGTCACACCTGACCCAGATGCATGCTTAAGTTAAATCTCTCCTCCTGCACAGGGGACACTCTCTTAACAGGGCTATGGCAGTAGGACACGTTCCGTATCACTTTTGGAAACACCACACCCAAATCAAAATGATTCCAGGAAAGTCAGAAGCTTTCACAGGTAAATGTGACGTGATGCCTGCAAATATACTTTAGAGCTGAGTTTCTCCATAGAGAATCACCCAAAACAGTGGGGAATAAACATTGCCAGGCAACATGTAAGAGAGGAACTTTCTGCCAAATCCTTCCAGCACTGTTTGTGATATGGGGAGATTCAATTTTAAGAATATGCAAATGACAGTGTGAATACACTGACGGGCTCGGACTGTGTTGTGGTCGTTCTAAGTGACTGTCTCCGAGGAAAGGAATTATTTGGCACGTGTTCTTCTACTTCTTTTTTTAAGCCTGATCATAAAAGGGTGAGCTCTATCAGGTTTTTATTCAGCCTGCAGGTAAAGGGTTACAGATTCTAGGAAGTATTAAATGCAAACTTTGAAGGATTTTATTTTCATCTACAGTCACATGATGCCTTAATACCCAATGACACTAACTACAGTGTCTCATTAAGAGGTCATGCAAACTCCCAAGCTAAACAAGGCATTCTTACATATTTAACATTCAAATGCAGAAGCCAAGCTAAGCCATGGAAGATTGTAATCAGAAAAAGCTACACTTCCTGATCCGCACAAAACCTGCAGGTAGGAAAAGTTCTTCCTTTAAACTTGTAACATTGTGCTTTCTAGAGAAACTGTTTAGAAGACATATTTTGCACTCTAATTCTTTTGTACCTTTCGAAATACCCTAAGAGCTTTATCCTGAAAATATCTGTTTTCATTTGTTCCACCTGTTGTAGAGTAGTATTGTTTTTACGATCAGAAGTACAGTTGGCTCAGCGGAAATCCAAACAAAACCCTTTTTAAGCCAACTCTATTTAAAAAGTAATATTTTTTTAAGATTTCTTAGTTAGTGAAATGGTTGTGTTGGAGTATCTGGGGCAAAGGGGGAGTTAATATGCCTTTGATGTCTGAAATGAAGGGATTTAGAACTCTTCTGACTTTACTTATATCATGAATTGCACATTGTTTTAGTCACTCAAATCAAAGTGTATTTTAATGGATTCGGCTTCCTCACTGTATTTACATGATTTCTGATCTCCCCTCCTAGGACTTGGTACATTTAAAAATAAAATCTTTCAAAAGCAAATGAAAGGCAGATGGGGAGTACTAGTGCTCCATAAAAGGAGAAAAAGAATTACAGAATAGGGACTCAGAGGAAAGACAGTTAAAATCAGTTTGTTTAAATCAATAATTTAAATTGCATTAAAGTATATCAGTTTTCACATGGAGTGATAAAGTTTAACCAACAATTGCTGGCAATATTGCAGGAGTCCTTTTTTTTTTTTTTTTTTTTTAACTAGTGCTGAAGGAGTTTTCCAGTGTAGAACATTAGCATTTTCATTACAAAGATCTTTTTCTCATTATGATTTTTCTTTTAACTGTAATTGTTTTCAGACAGTGTTCTAAATACTCAGCATTTTAATCTCTTTATAGGAATTTGGTTAAAGAGTACATTCTATAGAGCTACAGAATCTAAATTTACTAAAAAATCTCTAATGCTTCATAAGATTTGCACTTCCTAAGGATTCCCAGTGCACAAAAGCAGCAAGCAGTGTTTATTGTTTTGCTCCTGCAATGGATGGGTGGCAGATTGTATTTTTTTTGAAGTTTATCCTATAAAACACATCTCTTTTCTTCTTCACACATAATGCTAGGAGACACCAAAAGAAGTAGAGAATAATTACACCTGAAGCAACTTGCTTCTGTAAGCTCTTAACTTTCTTTGGAAAAAAAAATAGTTTTGTCATTATCAGTATTTAAAATAAATTTGAGTCTGAACAAGTTTACCAGTGGTACTTCGAAAAATTGTTATTCAGTTTCAGAATGCCCACCTTGAAAATAGAGGGTATTATGCTGAGGAGGATCATGACCCAAGTATGATCAGCCTAGGTCAGCCTGAGACATCAAGTGTCTTCTTATCAGGCTAATTGTACCAACCTCCCGACAGAGTCGCTCACAACTGTGCCAGTGGGAGTGTAGCAATAAGCCACCACACTTTAAAGAACTCTTCTGAATTTACTATAACTGACCTCTGAACTTATGTCACTTTCAGAAATCTATTTAGAAACTCTTGTAGATAAGGGGCTTATTTGCTAAACTACATTTAAATCTCAGGGGAGGGAGAGGAACACACCAGCTCCCAAAATACAGCCAACCACAGATTTTCACCAAGGAGGAATGTTGCACCTGAAACACCAAGAGAGCCTGCCATGGCCAGTCTCTTTTAAGAAATGTTTGTACAAATTGGGTGTGTCATGGTAAACCAGCTCTTAGTAGCTCAGTAGTTAAATCTGTTGAATGTTCATTACACAGAGTGTCTCTGCAGGGTGGAAGGTACAATGCACACTGTTACTCTGTGACCAGAAAGATAGGGTGGCCATTGAATGAGGGGAAGCCTTCACTCCTTTCCTAAAGAAAGGAATACAAACGAGATATTTGCTGTCTAGTACTAGTAGTTCAGATGTTTTTTGTACCCACAATTTTACATTTAGTAAAGGAATTTGTACTGCTTTTCTTTTTTTTCCAATGAAAAAAACCAACCTATTCTCTTGCTTTGTCACATCAGTTTAGAATCAAATGTAGTGTTGTTTCATAGGGAAGCCACACAAATCAAATACTTCCTGCTCATAATCAAAAAAAGAAGTTCCTGAAAACTGAGACAATTGGAAACCTAAGGGAGAACTTTTCTCTTGAATTTTGGAGAAGTCAAGCAAATGTAAAATGTAAAAATGAAAACGCTACCAGAAGTTTGGAACCAGAGCTAAGACTAGCACTGGTCAAAAGCCAATCCAGATCTTCCAAAAAGCTTGCAGATCTCAGGAAACTTGTACCAGATTTAAGGCTTATATCAAAAATCCTCAACCTGATGATTTTGGCACAGTTCTAGGCAAGTGGGAAGACAGAGCAAAAGCTTCAGGTGAAGGGAACTGTGGCTTCCTTCCTTGAAAAGCCGGGTTAAAAGTGATCACTCTGCAAGGTAAACATTTGTGAGTGTTGAGGCCCTTCTCTAACCGCCCTGTTGTTTGTACCTGAGCTCAAGGAAACAAACTTCTAAAATATTTGCTCTCAGACTTTACTGAATGAAAGCCAAGAAAAGCCTTTATTCACGTCTTGCAGGAAGGGATGGTCTTTTGCTATGTTTGCACAGCATCCAGTTAAATATGGCCTCAGCATTGTCTACATCTTCCACTGATGCTGTTTCACAAAAGATTTGAGGTGGCAGGGACTCAACCCACTGAAGCATGATGAAATGTAGTCAGGCAATAAATATTTGTTTGGAAGTTACAATTTCTCCTTCAGACCTGTTTTTCTGAGGATTATATATGGTCACCTGTCAGCAGAGTATGCCTACGACTTCCACAAAACACAGTCGTGATGGAGAGGGCGGGGCTAACCAGAGCACGGGGCCAAATCCCCACTGCTCCTTAACCAGGAGCACCTCATCTACCACCTGATCATGCCAGAGAAGCAATGTCAAAACTTCACACCCAAGCAATGGTGCATGAAAATCACTGATTTTTGCTAAGCTACAGAAGAGTGCTGGCAAGCAACATGTATTGCTACGAATAGGTATAAAACACAATGCAGTTTTACTTATTGAAAGTTTTATATCAAAACAGACAAAATAAATGAGTTTCAGTAGAAAGGTCAAAAGGGATTGCTGTAAAAAGGGAAAAAAAGGCAACAATTTTCCTGTGAGTTCTCCTATGAGTCACTTTCACTTAGACATATGGAAGAACTTCAAAATTTTATTAAGAACTGAATACATTGCTTGGAAACTAAACATTTAATCACTTACAGCAGGACAAAAAAAAAGGCACAAGTTTTCTTTGTCTGTGTGACTCTTTTCTGTCTACCATTTTTAAAAAAGTTTATTTAATTTCTATTTTTCACTTTAATCACAGATGTTTGCTGCAAAGCCATAGATGCTTTCTGGTTAGAAAAATATTTCTGGTTGAATACTCAATTATTAATTCACAGAAGTTACTTTTCCATTTAAGATAGCAAGGAGGAGTAAGCCCTCTCCTTGGGGCTTACTCTTTTGAATGCCAGCAGCTGGGCTTGGGCCAACTTTGCATCACTTCCCTACTATTTAATATATTTGTGTATTTCCATTAAAGAGCAGTTAATTGCATGATTTTATACAAACAAGGTCCAATGCATTGCTATTACAGGCAATCTGCTTTTCAGAAAGGACTGAGTAACAAGGACAAATGTGTCCCATTCAAGAATAAGACACACCCAGTGACTGAAAAACCTTTCAGTGTGAAGTCCAACCTGGGAACTTTTCACACTGGCTCCAATGGGAACAGCATCAAATCTTCACACTGCCGACAGAGATCAGGAGAAAAAGAAATAACCTGATGCAAGTGGTGCCGGTACTACCCAGCACCTTGTTGCCAGCACAAACAGCATGGCAGCAGTATGGGTTTGCCTGTGCTGGACAGAAGCTCTCCAGAGCATACCAAAATAGATTATGTCACATCCGATCTCCCATGCTCAGGACAGGTGCATCTGGATGTTAAAGCACTTTGCCCAAGCAGGTTGGCATTAATCTCCTCTTAAGATACACCCTGATACAAAGTCTGATGGCAGCTTTGGGGCAGGAGAGGCAGGGAGTGACCCAAATGAGCCATATGGAGCCACATTTCCACAGTCCTGAGGACCCCTCAAAACTGTGGGTCTGTTCCTTCCCTGACTACATACTCTACCCACTGAATTTATTGCAATGACTGCATTTATTGACTGGCATGTATTTCTTACATTCACTTCCCCCTTTGAAACACTGTTTTATCAGCAGTAGATTTGGGAGTGCCCAGCTTTATCTACCTTATTGAGCACCGGAGCTTTGTGCAACAGCCTCGGGTGCAGAAAACACCACCTATGCCCTGACACAGCCATCCAGAAATTTCCTCCTCTCCCTTCTGGGCTGTGCGCTCCCTCCTACAGCCGGGCCATGCAGAAGGACACCCCACCAAAACCCAGGTCCACTGTGCCAGGGCACCTCCCAGTCCTGGTGCTGAGGCCCACAGCCAGCCTGGGCTCCCTTGCCTGCTGCTCCTCTTGCCCAGCCAGTGAAACCATGCTGCTCCACCACATTACAGGCAGTTTATTTCCTCAAAAAGAAGTGTTATTCACTCTTACTCCTCTGTGGCGTGCAAGGTTAATAGCAACTGCATTTGTGTGATTTTAACGCTACAAATTTCCATGGAGCTATTCTTCTCCTCTACTTCTGTTCTACTCATAAAAGAAGCATAAGTCTCAGGCTAATTCATGCTTTTGAAGTAAGCTGGCAGTCTTGTTCACTTATAACTCAGTGGAAAACAAGCAGTCAGCTGTCAGGAACCTGGATAGAGCTTTGTTAAGGGCCTCTCTGTCTATTTTTGGTTTGGGTGTGGCATGGAAAAAACAATATTTACCATCTCAGTAGCTGTGCCCTTGTGTATTTGTTTTCATATTCCCTTTCCCCATGTGAATTCAGCAGATGTTGCACGGCTTGATATCAGCCCTGCATTTTGCTGTCAGTGTACGTGCATGTCTCCACTGAACATTAGTAATGATAGGCAGTGTCTGCACAGAAAAGATACAGATTCAACTGCCACGCACCATTTCAGAGAAAAATGTGGATAAAGGGATAAAGACGAAAAATACCATAAGATTTTATTTTCATGCAAATGAAACAAAAACTTCAGTCATCAGCCCTGAATTGAAGGCCACCAGGGGCCTGAGGAGCTATTGCCATGTACAATGTTCAATTTCTGTCCTTAGCATCTCTTTTTAAATTAAAATAATTTGGGAGTATTTTCCATTGCTTTGGATGAATGCACACAGATTGCCAAAAGGTTAATCCATATTTACCAATATACATTAAAAACTAATGCTCAGTGCAATTATCCCACTAACCACCTTCTATAAAAACATCTCCATTTGCTTTACGTTTATATAGAGTACAAACATATGGATTTGCTAGTGCACAGATGGTCAGAAAACCTCCAAGACAGTTTAAGAATACAGAGGAAAGCCAAGGGCAAAGAGCTTGATGCTAGGACTGTTTTCACAGCCCATACCAGCACCATCAAACTACAGCCTTAGCATTGTTTCATTTCCCTGTCATCCTTCCATGATAAAGCTTTACAGTGGCACCCCTGAATCAGTGTGGCTGGACTGATTTCAGTCAGTCCAGAGTGAGAGAGCACCTATTTAGCTCACAGCACATAACTACCCACATTTTGCATGTGGGGGAAGGCCAGGTTTGAGAAGAAAGTAGCTAAATCAGCCCCTTGGCTCTGTGTATGGGGCAGAATTTGAATCAAAGTCTCCCAAACACGTTAATAGTCAAATCTGTTTCTAGATACTAACATAATTGAAAAATCCAACCCAGTGTCAATAACTTTCTTGTAACAGGGCAGTATGTTAAATTGACCAATAAATAAAATTCCAATGCAGGCAGCAGGTATTTGCTTTATGATAGTGTGACCTGAAATACACCATTTAGAGTTATTGGAACAAGCAGTTCTGCTGGAAATGTCAGCCTGTTGTTACCATACAGCAGCACAAGCAACTCCACAGCCAAAACATAGTCCAGCAAGTTAGACCTAATAGTGCAATCTTCATTGATTATTTTGGTGAATACAGTTCATTCCTTTGCACAGGATTAAAAGACATGGCAAGAAAAAACAACAACAACAACAACAACAACAACAACAAAAACAAAAACATTATTAAGCTGACTCAGTGCCAGACAACACTAAGTCTTTTAAGGCTATGAATACTTTACTATAGCTTTCAAGTGTTGTTCTACTGAGAGACTAAAAAAGGTTGCAAATACAATCAAGATCAGCAATTCAATAATTCTACAGAAATGCAGTTGCTGTCTCACCTTTACTACATCTTAGCCACATCTGGACCTTTTTAATGCAGTGGTCAATACTTTGGATCTGCCTTGTTCTGAGAAATAATTATTGTAATTATAACACAAAAGCTCCTTGCTCTTGTCCACAAAATTGTTGTGTCTAATCATTCCCTTAGCAACCCATCATCACTCAATGTCTGTGAAGGAAATCAGTTTAAAATAACCAAACAGAAAATTTCACCCACACTCTAAACAGCTCTAGATTAAATTATCTCTATGCTTTACACATTATTCTAAGAGCTGTATTTAAAAGAAAATAAAACCCCTTTGAATCAAAAAGAATTCATGTAAGAGAAAAAGTGATATCTATAAACGGATCTTTATTAAGGTATTGTATCAGAGTCATTGCTTGAAGATTTTTTGAACATGACTTCTCCTGTTTTCTGTATTTTTCGGTTTTAAAAGGTTTGTTATCCATTTTCACAATCTTTTGTAACTATGCTTTTCTACTCTCTCTGACCATTCTTTATGTGAAATGTTCAGGAACAACGAGGTTAAAAAATGCACCCCAGTACATTTCCCGTACTTGTTAGGTAGGAGCATTGTGTAGGGGAAGAATCTTGAGCAACGAAACTGGGGGAAAAGACATACCCCAACTCCATCACCCCCAAAAAAAAGGATGAAGGAAAAAGAGATGCATCAGGTACATGAATAACTTTCTCTGATCTGAGAGCAGACACAGATATAATCTGATAAAGATACCAATTTATACGGCTTATGCTGTTTTAGAAAGTTTCCTAATTTTAGTGCACATAGTTCATCCTTCTCAAACATGCCCATAGCTGACTAGGTCTAAGCAGTACTAGATTACAGACTACAAGATCATCTCAGAAATAACTTCTTGAGCCAGTCACACCCTAGCCTAACCATTCACCGAAATACCTGATTATAAACATTTGGTGCCCCCACATGCTAGGCATCTGAACTATGGATCACCAATACCTGAGATAACTAAAAATATTACTATTTAGCTCACAGAATAATCTAAATTTTCTCCCACAACATTTAAAATTCTTCTGCTGAGGAAAGGATCTTCTCCAGGTATTCCAGTGCAAGCTATATTACTTGTCTGGATTTCATGTTGTGATCCAATTAAAAAGCAGAAAGAATAAGGAATAATGACAAAAGTGATAAAATTTTTTTTACCACTGTCTCCATGCAGGACAGCTGTGTGAGGTTTGTTTGTTTTTTAAGATGAGCAAAGTCAAATTTTTCTTTCAAACCCAACTCATCTGCACCAAGTGTATTGTTCTTCCGGTTTTACTTTTACCTCTCCAGCTCCATCCTTCTATGTACACCTTAGCCCAAATGCTGTGTCCTACGCAGAGCTGTCTGCTTCTCAGACCTGCTAGGAGCTACAAATTTGGGCAGGTGGCCAAGTTGTTCATTAATCATCCTCTGTTTCAGTCTTGCCAGGAAAATATATGTTTTCTCTGAATTTATAGCATGTGCCTTGTGGGTCATACCTACTCCTCTGTGTAGGATTCACTTTGGCCTAGCAGTAACAAACCAAATGATGTAACTCTTGCAAGCTCAAGCTATTTATAAACAGGTTTCAGTATTTTTTCTTTCTGCTTTCATTCCAATTTGAAGATCCAGTTATAACTTGAAATCTTCCCAAAAGAGTTTTCAGTCTTCCAGTCAAATCATTTTTCTACCTAAATTTCCTTTGAAATAGTGAAACCAACATTGACTCTTTTCCCTGTGGGTTCTGTTTGCCCTTCAAGGAGTTAAAGTTTCATGTTTTCCACTAAAATTGATGATTTGCTTAAACACGTTAAGCTGCCATAAGTTAAAATTGCCTTTCTCAAACAATTTTGAAGTTTGTAAAACACTGATTCTTCTAATCTTCTGAAATTGTTTTTCATTCTCTGTATCATTCTATCTTGATGCAAAAAAATAGACATCTGCAAAAAAAGTTGTTTCATAACACCAGTGTTTTGAGATGAGCCCCAGAAGAACTTACTGCAAATTTGTGGTTTGCACTGCCGTAACAGCTGCATTAAATGATTATTTGTCAGGATAAAGTAAACCTGACTGAATTTCTCTAAAGTACACTCAGGACAAAAAATCCAGCAGTGGTATGCCCTGTGTTACATGGCTTGTACTGTTCTGTACCATGCCATGAAAGAGCCTAGATTTGCATTCTGCTCTTGACATGAAAAAAATTTAATCGTACATTGAAATTTCTTTGTTCATTACAACACATTTGTTTCTGGCCTCTTCAATTCTACTTTCTCTCACAGTCCTACAGCTTGCAATATTGCTCTGTCCACAGAGCTCACTGTGCAGTACAGTGCTAACACAGCTGAAAAACTCACCTAGATGCTGGCACAAATTCTCTAACCCAAGGACTGACTCCACCAAGAGCCTTCTGTTTTTTTAGATTTGGTCTCCTGTTTCCCAACCTGTGTAAATCTATTGTTACCCTGCAGAATTTGTACTTTATTCAGGTTGTTTTGGTTTTCCTCCATGGCATTCCCAGCAAGGAGCATATTATCCAAAGATACAAAAAAGCTTTTTGTGCTCCAGAAGATATATAGGGTTTCCTGAATTAGGTTCTGGAAAAGAAAGTTTCTTGCAAAAGAAACTACATGAATAAATATACTACTTCCCAGGAAAAATCATGTTCCTTCTCCCAAACAAAATGGAAAGGTTAGCTGCATCAAGCCTTGCAGATTTTGGAGTCCTTCATCCTCAAAACTTCCTCATCACACAGCTTTTGCAGCTCATTTGACAGAAGGAAAATTAAGCTTAAGTTGGCAAAGACCCCATGCATTTATGCCAGGAAAATCCCACACAATTTGAAATTAATCAATAGCACAGAAACCCCCTCCCACCTACCACATGGAACTCAGTCTCCAAAAATCTGCAGTCTCTCTCTAGGGTGGTATTTGAAACAAGCATGTTTGCAGAACTAGCTTCACCCTCCTTCCCACACAGAGAGATCTTTTGCTACTTTCTTCCCATGAGAAAAATAACACACCTATGTGGAAAACAAAGGCTAGTGCATCCATCTTAAAGGCTAGAAAAGCCTAATTTCAGAAAATCTTCTCCTTACTGAGCCAATACTCTTTTCTCCCAGTGAGAAACACTGTAATTCTAGTCCAGTAAAATGCAACACAAACATGATATAGCACACTCATGTCAATGAGCCTTTTTGAAAGGTATGTTAACAAAGCTGTGCCTGTACCAGAGCCTGAGCTTTACCCTCCTACTTTCTCCAGGCACTTCTTTTGCTTTCCAGGAGGCCTGAAGATTTCTTTATGGAAGAATGATTGCAATTGATTGCTACAAAGCTTTCCATGAATGGCCTTTTTGAAGCATCCAGATGAGACATCTAGAAGGCTCCAAGGTGTTTCTTACTCACAGCATACAATTACCCAGGCCCCATTATACTTCAGGTCTTTTGCCCCCTCCCTTCCTGCAGAATTTCTCCATATAAAGAGACCTACCTATAGGTGCCTTGTCTCTGAGCTACCATCAGGTTTTTGCAGCATTTTCTTGTTTGTGTTACAGCAGTATCTACAGGCACTGTAAGTGATAAAGGCCTCATTGATCTGTCTCTCCCAGAGACACCTAATAACACACACTATATTTAAACATTTATAGATTACCTAGACACATCTAGACTGGATCCAGACTTCTGGCACCTCCTCACTTTTGGGAGAATAAGGAGGCACAACCCAATTCTATCCTGCTTATTAGTAAGGAATACATTATACCTGAGAAATAAATGTTCAAGTTCTAACCCCACTGTGTTCAGGAGGCGCATAGTTGCACGTAGCTGAAATCCCAAGTAATGGGTGACATGAGGAGGTTATTACACAACCTGTGGTGACCACTGCCTCATGTGGCTTTGACAGCAGTGAGTTCCAGTGTCCGTGCTGTGCTTAAGGCGGGCTCAGAGCCCACCCGGAGCAGCAGGGACTATTCAAGATCAAGTAAACACCAGGTTTGAAAACCTTAAGCTGCTTTGGACAATGTGGCTGTCAAGCTGCCTTCCTCAAACAGAAGGGAACTGCCATCAGCATGCTGCTGTCAAGTCCAGTAATAGGACTTAAGGCAGCTAAACAGATTTTTCTGGGCAAAGTCTTATGCCTAATAAACAGCAATATTCCAGGCAGGTAGGGCTTTTATGAATTGTTCTGCCATGATGTGGCACTTCACTGCTGCTGAAGCTGGACTGGAGCTATGTCCCACGACCACTTTTGCACTGCACCCACCACTGCAGCAACAGAGAGCACAGACAGGCAGTGCCAGCAGAAAAGCCACAAACAAACTGTTGGGAGTTACTCAGGCCTGTTAATCACAAAGCTGTCCTCCCCAGTCATTGCTCCACCCAAACCACACAGCTAATTGCCCTCATATTAATGTTTGCCACCTGTTTCCTTCTTCTTAGGCTTTGCCTGTGGAGACATCTTTTTCCCAAGTCTGATATCCCAAGTTTGCACAATTCTTTCATGTTTGAAAAACTTTCTACTATCTGAAATAGTACTCAATTAAAAAAAAAAAAAAAAAAAAAAAAAAAAAAAAAAAAAAAAAAAAAAAAAAAAAAAAAAAAAAAAAAAAAAAAAAAAAAAAAAAAAAAAAAAAAAAAAAAAAAAAAAAAAAAAGAAGGGATCTTCCAATATAGCCTGAACTAGCCAAGCTTTCTTCCTTTTGTACAGCATTAGATGCAATGCACTCCTTTCCAGAGGCAACACCAGTAAAGAGTTTCCACTCTCCTCTCCCAGCACGTCTCAGCAGGGCTCGTGTTTTAAGAAAACGTCACAAGCACAGGCATTAGAGAATAAACGGCAGGCTTGTTTTGCAAACTCCCCTATTGGCTTCTGACTACTAAACAACACCTGTATAAGGAACTAACTAATAAATACAACCCTTGTTATAGGAAAAAATGAGGAAATCAGCAGAGAGATTCCTCTCACCTCTGGGGAAAACCTCTCCCCACCACATTGCTGGGGGCCACTTATGTGCCGCACTCAGAGCCAGTGCCCAAGTGGATGCCTTCCAGACACCCACAGCTCCAGCTGTCTTAGGTCAATACAATGGTTTCTGCAGATGTAGAAACTGATTCACCAGTTCTCACCTTATGGGCTCAGATTAAACTCTAGCCACAGCAGATGGGTGTTTTTTTCAGCACTTTTGTTCATTGTGAATTTTCAAAGTCACTTTTCCCTTTTGAATACGTACAGCATAGGACAAGGAATAGGTGAGAAAAGGGGCAGCTCTTGGCAGCAGTTCAGCATCACAGAAATTTAATTGTAACAGGAATCTACACAGCAAGTCAATCATATGTCACTTTTGCAAGAAAGTTCTGCTACAGAGAAAATAAAAACATAAGCACTTAAAGGATTCCAGAAGGTAATATGCCAGTGTGAAAAAGCCTTCTTTCCTGTAAAGGACAAAAATATCTTATTCCTTCAGACCCCTTCCTCACCTCATCCCAATGAGATGTGTAGACTGAAACTCGATCAGATAGAAGGGTTAGGAGAGCACTGACTACATTTTTATGCAGATTTGCTTGTCAATCCCAGCTGAAATGAATTCTGATGTCTTTTTGACATGAGCAAGGTAGGATTTGATAGAATCTAGCAGCTCTCTGGATCTCAATAAGTAACTCTCTTTCTTGTCACTTCACTACCTAATCTTACCAGCACTGTGATCCAAACTGGGACGGTAGCTCAGTTCTTCGGATATCAAACTGGCAGACTGACAAGGAGCAAAAAAACTAAGCCCTAATATTTCTTCCAGGGGCCCAAGAACTTCAAAACTCTCTCAAATAGCTAAAGATCACCACAAAGACCATGCTAAAAAGGGGAAATGGTCTTTTCACAAAGAATTTTAAAAAGAAACTACAAGAAAACGATGTTTTCTCAACGGGAACAAAGCTACATTTTTTGTGGCTTCTGTAAACCACATTTACCTTTCCCCACTCCTCCTTATTAACACATGCCATTTGAAAAAATATACACAACAAATAGGAATGTCTCTAGATGTCAAAATCTGGGAAGTGTATATGGTGAATCACCACACCAAAAGACCTAGAACACGGTAGTGCAAGGGACAACATAGACCCTTACAGGCTCCAGTGTCCCCAGTCCACACAACCATCCCTGCCACTAGAACCCGAGAAGAAGCTTAAACAGCTAAGATAAAAAAGGTCCTTATTATTGGAGATAATACTTATTCTTAGTTCTTATAGATCACTTACACCCTCAGTCAAATGTGATTTGTAAAAGAAAAGCAATGTATCAACACTTGCTTTGGGATGCATCATAGAGCTCCAGGATTTTAATAATAAAAAAATAGGTTTTTCCAGATGAGGAACTATCCATTGAAAGAATGAAAACACATGACTGAAGAACTGATAAAGGTCATATCTGATTACACTGCAGAAAAAGGAAGCCTCTTCTACAGACTTTAGCACACTCAGCAACTCTAAAATTTCAATAAACCTCATTCAAGATATGATACATAATAGCATTTGTGAGTGCAAAATCAAAAGGAATACTGAGTAATAATAACCTTTGCATTGTCTGCTTAAAATCCCTGGAATACAAAAAAATCTTACCAGCTAGTAAGTTAAAACTACAACAGAGAAATAAATACCTTCTTTACCGATGACTGCAAACAGTGAGAATCTCCTTCACCACTTAAAACCATCCCTTTGGTTTCAATCCTGCATATGCAGATTGCAAGTAAATACAAACATCTGGCAAAGAAGGAAGTCTCATGTCAGGGCACTGCAGGGGTCTCTTGGCACTGGAAATGTGACAATCCAACCTGTATTAAATGCCACAGTAGCATTGCTTCAGCTGCAAAACCATTGCCCAGAGCAGCTCATGGAAAGACCAATGTGTACTACACACAGCTCTAAAAAAAGAGTGGTGTTGCACTGGCATAGTTAAACTGAAGCAATTCCGTACATAAGAATGATGCATTGATTTAAAATTTGTTTATTTACTAGTTTATTCCTGCTTCATAACAGTGCCATTTTTACGGGCAAAGCAGGCTTCAGCCTTAAGTAGATGCTTGTACTATCAGCCTCATAGGATTAGCAATTTTAAATTAAGGAAGGGGTTGCAAGAAAAAGTAATTTCATGCTTCAAAAAGAATTTCTATTTATTTCAAAGGCTTGGAACCTAGAACCATCACTTCATAATCTTACCCAAATGTTGATGTTGTCGATGCATTTTTAAGCAGCTTTCAATTAGGTTAAATAAAGAAAACAGAAGCTGATGAAGAAAGCCCAGTAAGAATTTCTATTTCTAGATAAATTTCTATTTCTCGAACTGCATAATCAATTGTGCTAACTGTGGGATGTGATGCACATGACTGAGTTTATAGGTGTTTAGTGAGAATTTTGTGCCACTTAGTATGTTACTGTGAGCACTCACCACAAAGATAATGATATAAATATAGAAGACTGGGCCTATAACCTCCACTCCTTCTAATTGAAAAAGTACATATATTGCATAAGTCATACCCAGTAGCATTTGTTCTGGGCTGCAACAGCATTTACTTTCCTTCTAAAGTGTTTCATCTGCCTAAATTTAAAAAAGTGGTTTTTCAGTTTCCTTAGCTCAAATGAGCATACAGACAAGGCAAGCATTCAGGGAACATTTCTTGTATTTAAACTCTCTCAATTAACAGTGCTGTAACCCAAGTCCCATCCAAGCCATAACAAGCTAAATTGTATCAGTGTGGAAATCTGTAGCAGAAAGAGAAGAAATAAAAATTAGGTCAGTCTAATTGAATTGCGGTAGTTTGTCTGAAAAACGCCTTTGCTACCCACTTTGAAAGGGCATTAGAGATCACATTAGGGAATTCTTTTCATTTTGAAAATCTTCTTCATTACTGCCTGCTTTACTGAAACGGCTTTCAAAATCTTCATCTTTGCTCTGCTTGCTTAGAGGACTCACTGCTGATACCTCCTCCTGAGCTTTTATTTGTCAGGAGGATAAAAATACTGCCAATGTTACAGCTAGAACTTTCAAGTGGACAAGGAGAAGCTAGCTTCAGCAGGATTTTATGTGCCTTTTTGGCCCTTACGTGCACATTAAATTCTAACATAAGCGCCTGTGTTTCTCACCCAGAGGAACTCCCCCACTGCAGTCTGGTCTTGGTCCGTTTTGTGCAGCATGCTGCCTGCACAGAAAGCAGAAGGAGAAAAGCGTAGAGCTATTGAATATTTCAGCAATGGGGTTTACTGGACTTTGGGGACAGCTTTACACCTCCCACAAACAAGTTGAGGAACTTCAGGAAAAGCAGTAAGCATTGAGTAAGCCTCATACTAACACTTCATTTCACTGACACCGGCTCCAGCCTTGGCTCTCCAGGACTAGGTGCTCTCGCTGCCCCAATGCCAAACCAGGAAGCCAAACTTCCCAAGATTACAACACCCATCCCCTAGATGTGACAGGGATGTTCACACTGTGGGTGCAAGTATTTTATAACAAATTGTAAAACAAATGTATGTGTAATTTTTAGCAAGGGTTGATTACACTGATTACTTATGTAAGTTGAGCTACCTAAATGTATGTCAGCTACAGAATAAGGGTGATCCATTTGTTCCCCTCAGTTTCATAGTTCTGAAGCAAGAGAAAACCTGGCTCCACTCCCTCAACAAAAACTCATTCTCAAAAGGAGGATGTACCTTAAGAAAAGCAGGAGAAAGAAGCAGCAGCCACTGTGATTCAATTATTTTTCTGGAGGAATGTGCACCATTAAAAACTAAATTTGATAGTGTAGGACTTTAAACACAGTTATATATGCATATAACAAAAGTGATGAGGAAAACCTGCTCCCAAGTCTGTGTTTGCTAGCATTGAGTATTCAAAATGACATCCAAAGCACTTCACTTCTGTTCCCCATTGGTTCATTCGTGTCAGTGTAATCTTCACACAATTACGAACTATGATGAACAAGTCCCACTCTGAAATTTGAGCCCTAAAGGCGGCATATGTTATCCAAATACATAACCTAATGTAAGCACATTGGGATTCTTTCAACCACAGATTTATGTAATTTCAATTATTTCTAATGTTGCAATAGAAGCATCATGTTCAACTCATTATAGCTCAGAACATTTTTCTACTACATCTTCTGGAAAAGAAATACCATTCTTCAAAGTTCCACAATTTTCATAGCCTTCAGCAAAATACATTTCTTACCTTTATTAGCACAATCTTTACTATTAAGCCATTTACATAACTTAGTTTTTGACTGACTCTGTAATCTTCTGACTGACTGGATTATAGACATAATGTGTTTCCTCGAGGGATTTTTCAACTTACAGAATCTGCAAATTTCTCACTGTCTAAATTATAGCCCATGATTTCATGTCATCCATTTACACATCCTCAAAAACACAAATAGAGGAAAACTATTTCTACAGGTGGTTCCCCATGGCCCTTTGCCAACAAAAGAGCTTAGGAGCTTACGACAGTGAATTACACTCTTCAGAAACTGTCCTAATTTTTGTCGCTAAATTTGATGTTGCTTTGCCACCACTGCCTGAAAATAGTCCGAGACTGGGAGATGCCTGGGTATCTGGGAATACCACTTACAGAGACAGTCCCTAGGTAAGATAGCTGCAACCCAGATAAAAGCTGGTAAGACTTGCTAAATCACATGGATATATTTGCATCAGGTAGTGCATGCCACAGTGGACAGTTTTAATGAAAAACATAGTGGAAAGAGGAGACAAACATCTACAGCACACACATCTCCCCTCTCCCTCCATCAATAAGTACATGTTGTAAGAACATAGACAACACAAGCTCCCCAGTAAGGGCAAGCAAGAAGAAGATCCACAGCAGGTCTGCAGAGAGGGCCTGCAAGAGCAGAGCATCAGAGAAACAGCACAAGGTCACGTTTATAGCACATCTCTGGCTCTGCCCAGCTCTAAGTCACCTCTTACTGCTCAGAGACACCACAGCACTACAGTCAGGCACTGAGCCTCGGTGTTTTCCCATACAGCACAAAGGTTGAAAAGAAGCCTTTGCCCCAGTGCATCCCTGTGAAGCTCGTGACACAGTGCAGAGTCAGGTCAAACGGTTAAAGTCAGGGTATGACTTGCAGATAAGCCTTGCCCTTAATTTGTCAGATGCTTCAGCAATCAAGTAATAAAACAACACAGAGTCAAGTTTAACACTGAAGCACAAGTGATTCATCCAGCTTTTACCAAGCTTAAGGATCATGCAAGTTTCTTCCCCTTGGAGGAAGGTCCACTGCCATGGAGAAGACATAATAGAACATGTATCAATGAAGGCTAAAGAGCAATAAATGTCAGTTCACAATAATGTGTGCTGCAAATCCTGGTAAAAAGGAGTAAAGAAAATGCAGCATCTTCTACATTCCTTAAAGTGAAAATGGCCTTATCCCGTCATAGGGCCAACAGCTGGAGATGGGATGATGATTTACTTCTTCAACCATCCTCTACAGTGTGTGTAAAATGGCCTTTACACAAAGTTGTGCTGATGAAATCAGGCTGATGACCTTTTTTTACATAATAAAATGCTGTCAAGTATAGCTTTAATAATAACTTAAGAAATTGTCAAATTTTTTGATTAAAGATGATATATAGAGATGAGAAAGGTAAAATATTTATTCTAAAGTTAAATGAAAAAATGTTCTCTTATAACAAACATAAGGATGAGTTGCCCCGTGTCTGGCATTCTTTGTGAATATTTCCCAGAATTACCAGTGCCAGTATCTGGTCAGTGCAGCTCTGAGCTTGTTAAACACTTAAACGTAGAAAAGAAGCATTTTCTGATTTAAATTTGTTAGGGATATTTTTGTTTTGGCATGACTTTTTAAAAAACAAGGATAATGGATCTTGTCAGGGTATGAGCATCATAGGGAAAGGAAGAGAAGTCTGAGAATTTTGCCTGATTAAAATGTGCAGTGGCTTGCACATTTCAACACTCATTCCAAACCTTCAGTTCCAGATAAATATTCATAAATGCATTCACCACCAGTCTGGTAATGTTGTTCTGAAATTTAGAGGCTCAGTTCTCCTTGAATCCCCAGATAGGCCCCGCACTTAAACTCTAAGCAGCAACAAAACCAACAAAATAGGTAGAACTCATACTGTTAGTACAATATCAGGTGGTTTGAGCAATCATACGAGCATGGATGCTATTCAGCATGTAAAGTTTTCAGAATGCTCTCACACCAGTAGGCAACAGAGGGCATATAAAGTAACATTAAACCATTTTGCCAGTATTTGAATAAAGCACCACTATTTTCCAAATTTCCTAGAAATTAACTTCACATCTCAGGCATCCACACTAACCAAAAAGTCTCATCCATGTAGAAGAGCTCAAACAATGCTCCAAGTCTTTCTTATTTAATAAATAAATAGACAAATACATAAATAAAGACACATTTCTCAGTACACATTTTTAAAGTCCTCTAGCTGTCTAGACAGTGAAATCCTCCACTGCATTGTAGACTAAAGGGAAAGTGCAGCCATCTTGTTATATAACAATATAAATATGGGGGAACATTCAGTCAGCTCAAAAAAGGGACTAGCTCAGAATGGAGCAAACAAAATTCTTCCTCCAGCATAACAAGTCTGTTCGATTGCCATCTATAAATTTGTTAGCAAGGGAAAAAGTGTAATGAGTTTCTATAGAAATAAACCAAACACTATCTGGCATCATAAAAGTGAACATGACAAAATCAAATTTCAGTTTTAAAAAATTAACAGTTTTAGGAGAATGTAAGGCTTCAGACACAAGAGACTTAAAGGCATGATTGATGGGATGTAAATGTTATGTATTATCAGCTCCCCATAATACCAGGGCTGTTTGCACAGTTTTTTCTGAGGTATCTGATGCTGACTACAGCACTGAACTGGGGTCTGATGCAGCCTGACAGTTTCTGTGTCTCTGTACACTTAACAAGGTAGAACTAAAAATACAATAACAATCAAACAATACAGACACATTCCTGGTGATGCATTGCAGAGACAGTTATAAAAAGAATAAGCTCTCCCCCCCCCCTTTTTTTTTTTTAACCAGAGTGGCAGGATAAACCTATTTGATTTTTTTTTTCATGTTATAATTAAATTCCCAATCATGGAAAACAGACAGCCCACTCTTTTTGTTTTCATCTAGAGTTTTCTGTAGCAGTCATTACTAATGCCTTTGTTAAGCAGAAGTCAGGTGGAACCAAGAAAACAGGAACTAACCTGCTGCTCCTTTGAGGCTCTGATCTGGGTGTGCAAAGAACAAGGATTTGTTGCAGTCATTGGCTTGCCACCTGCCCAAGGCATTCAACTGTATCCAACACAATGATGCTGGAAACAATTCATGAGTAAATACACAATAACATTTGTATGTTTACAGCATCTGTCAAAGGTGTGGGTAGGGTGATTTCTCTACTGTGTGTTTCCAGTGCAAGTCAAACCCATTAATTAAATTCATGCTCTTGTCCTGCTTCAAAAGGAAAAACAGAGCTGATTTATGGGCACTGACTGCTGCAGGAACCAGGAGCTGGTTTTGCTCACTCCCTCTCCTTAATTAATTTTTAAGCATCTGGATAGGTTGATTTCTCAGATTCTGATCATACAAAAGGCTGCACATCCTCAATTTGTACAAAGAAAAAGAGCTGCTCCATGCAGAGTACTGTCTGTCAGGGTTTCTCAGTGCTGGCTGAATAGTGTCTACAGGAACGGTGTACCGGAACATCCTTGTGCCCAAGGAAGGGATGAAGCTGCAGAAGTTCCCGATTATAAGACATTTCTTGTTTAGTAATTCTTTTACATGTCCTGACAACAATAATTCCAAAATGAGGAAGAGTTGCCTGCATAACAGTGTAACCTACTGCAACAACAAAAAAATATCTCTTTTTAATAAGAGTATCCGGGAAATTGCCAAAAATACCTTCTGCTAGAGGGCATAGAAATGCCTCTTTATCACCACAGCACATATATGCAAAATATCAGCAATACACTAGTGTGTTTTTTTCTTCTTCTAGGTTCTTTAAACAAGAGACAGATTGCTAATATTTGGGGCTGAAATCTGGAGGTAAGCAATCAGAAGACATTTAACACCCAAACTAGGAACAGGAAACTCTTACAGAAGTGGAAAATTTTGGATACTGAACTTTCACCCTCGGCTTCTGGGAGATTTTTATTAGTAAAGAACTATATAACCATAGGCAGATTATATTGACACTGCATCACCTGCCCAGCAGAGCCATATGCTGCTGCTGCTGACACTGCCAATAAAGATCAAAGCTTCCCATGAATTAATGAGCTAAACCTGGGTGTTGTATGTTTCATCCCACGCTTATAGACCCTATATTGACAGAGTGGAAGGTTGGGACAGATGAACTCTGGAACTACCTTTCAATCAATTATTTTATGATTCTGTACAACACCTTGTAAAACATAAGACAAATTTATTCTGTTGTGATTCATAGTCCAGGCACCAGAAAGCCTGCTATGAACAAGGATATACCATCTAAAAGAGCTCATTATCACTAGTGGCCAGGAAGAAATAGAAGGTAGCCAGCATTGGTCTACAAGAGTGGTAGTGACCCAAAGGGGCCTCACTAAGAGATGACTCTAACTGAGAAACCTCTTTCTGGACATGAATGGACACATGATAATGGACTGCAGGATCAGCTAAACAGACAACACTATCCTAAGCTGCCTTCGCTAATGGAAAGAGGGTAATTCTCCAGAAATCTCTTGTACAACTGGCAGGACCACACAGCTCTTCCAGCCAGCCTATTTTCAGCTGTGGATCAAGATCTCTCCTTTCGTCAGCTTGTTTTTACCACTCAGAAAACAAGCCTTTTCAGTTACAGATTTCAGAATTCAAGAGCTAGCATACCAATATGTAAAAACTTTTTAAATTCAAGGAAGATTGACAGAATAACTCACCTCAACATGATTATATTTCCTAGGTAAATTTTGTAGAGAAAATTGACTGTTTCTCTTCCCCCTCAATTATCCCAGTGAGCCAAGACAACTGCCATTACCTACACATTTATTTTTCGTCATCCCTATCCAGTCCAGGAGATAATTGTGCTGGTTTACAGTGGAAAGATTATTTCTTCACTCTAAGCATTCATATAAACAATTCAGGATTTTCAAATTTAGCTTCGATTTCACAAAACTGCTCCATTTCTTGAACTTACAACCGAATCTTAAAGGCTTTGAATCCACTCCTAGGAAGGTCAGTACAGTTTTACCATCAAAGTGCATTGAGAGCACATTAATACAGCCATCTGTAAACACTTAGAGAGAAACACATGGACAGAATCTCAAAGAATGCATGGAAATCTCAGGTTTGTTCCACTGAAAAATTGTAATGAAGAGTTGAACTGATCATAAAGACCCAAAAGAAAAAGCTATTGGACAACAGTTTGCAGCAGTACCACAAAAGCACAAGGGCCAAGGCTATTAGAAAAGGGGATGAAACTGTGAGGGGAATTCAAACCTTAGGGCATAAATTTAAACCACTGTTGATAGTTAAGAACTTTCTGAAACTTTTAGGGATAGCATAGAATTCTAACAGTTTTTATCAACAAGGAAAAACAAATAGTGTCCACATCTGACTGATCTTCAGCTCAGCTTGGAAGACCAAGTTATGATTTCTGGAAAGGAAGAGTTAAACCCCGTATTGCTTAATATGTTAGTTCTCTTCGATTCTTAGATGGATGGAGACTTTTCTCATGAAAAGTGCTGGTCAACTTCACACATTATATAAAGAGGGGCTGTGTGTGGTGCTTGAAAGTTTCAGGGTGGGACCAGTGGCATCAGGGGATGGATCAGAAAATGCAGCACCTCATGCACACTTCCAGTGGAGGACACAACTTTTAAAACCAAAATCCTAGAAAGAGATTCAACAGCAGCACAAGAAGGTAAATAGGGAAATAATTGCTCAGTGTCGAAAAGGTTAATTTTGTCCAGCACAAAACACACCCAGGGTCTGAAGTGTACCTATGGTCTATGCCAAAGCAGGTTTAAGGTATTTAATTTTGATTTTGACTGTATGACTTTGAGATAGGGTGTTTTTCATCAACTAAATTAAATGGAAAATGCAAATATGAGCTTCTGAGAGCCTTATGATTTTGTTTAAATTCCAGGTTATTTTGGAATGGGAAAACTACTTGCTGTTTGGATCCATGACAACGAAGTAGATACTAGTCACTTGCTTTAACAATCTACACCACCATGGTAAGCCATATTCCAAAGACTGGGCCTCAGGTCACTGGTAGTGGTGTTGTGCAATAAGTTGGAGTGACTGGGTATAAGGTTTCATGTTTCTGTCTCAAACACAGCAATATAAAAAGGTATTAAACAACATAAGTGAGCAGGATATGGCAACATACCTTGATTCACAAACAGTGTTTTACATACCAAACAAGTATTAAGTTTCACAGAATATCTCAAAAGGGATGTTGCTAAGGCAAAGATGATGGTAAAAAGAGTATTTCATTAAGACATCTGAATGTAATTTGTAGGATTAACAATGATGCTCCAAGCTATCACCAGGCACATGAAGAAAAACCTCCAAATACAATGGAAAAAAAAAAAGATATTTTTCTCAAGTTTAAGTACAAATATAGAATGGTTTATGCCTAATCATATTTGACACTGAGAAAATTAACTATTGGTTCAACTCTAGCTTCTACACTTTTTCTGCTGTTAAATATACTGCACTTGAGACTGAGTTTTGTAAGCAAACAATTTTGCTAATTGATTGGCTCCTCTTTTCCTTAAAGAAAAAAACCCGCACACTCTTTTTTTGGATCAAAAACCAATTACATGCATCAGAAGTTGACAGTGAAACCAGTTATCATTTGACACGATATAATGGGCATGCTGACAACTTACCAACAGCTGTGATTCCCATCAGCTCTCCTCTTTGGCATTTTCATTTTAAAATTCCAGGGAATTATAGGAATTTCATAGAAGACTGAAAATAACCAAACCCCACTTATACATTAAAGAAAAACCCCATAGCTAGTCTATAACTTCAAAATTTGTTAAACAGACAAAAGGAATTCACAGCAGTTAAGAATGCATTCAAGGTTTAGTTAATCAGGTTATATCTTTTGGATTTGTTAAATAAAATCTGCATCCTTTCAACACGGGGCCATTTCCTTTCATTTTCCTTCCATTGTATGCATAAATTTTCAGGCCACAGCTTACACAAAACAAATAAGGGCATTGACACAGAATTACACTGTAAGTAAGATTAATTAGAGATCACAACAAAAATTAAAAGGAAGAATCTACTTGGTAATTAATAATGACAGCTATATTTAAAAAATTATAATTAATGCAAAAAAAGATTTAAAATGCCCTTAGTAAAAGGCTGCATAAAAATAGGAACACACCATGACTCATTCTTCATAAGCTTTATTATTTACTCCACCTACAGTATTGATGTCACCTTTAACAGATGCACAAAAATATTCTCAGGTCTTTGCAATAATATAGTAAGATTGAATAGGGCTATAAATCTCCAAAGTGCAGCATAAACAGAGAGAAGGATATGAAATGGTGACATACAAGGCACGTAAAGTGACTTGTTGAAGGGCAACAGAGCAATGCAGTGAATCAACGTTGAGGTTCTCCTTAGCAGTGAGTCACATCAGATATCTGGGCTGCTTACACTTGCATTTAGTTTTCAGTCTTTTGGGCTTTTAACAGAAAATCTTCTAAATATCACCTATGGATCAGACACTATGCAGTGTTGCCTTCTTGAATCTGTAGGCAAACGGAAACCATGAAACTATACAGCCAGAGCTACTTTCAAACCTGGAAGCTAGCTACTGAAATTTTATAAGAACTTTTCAGTTTACCTATAAATGGTGAGAAGTATAACTGCACAAAATATGCATGCCAAGAGGTTTAACAAAAAGAGCAGCAGCAGCAATGACCACGTTGCTTGACTATCCCTCCCCAGTCCCATTAACTATGGATGCTGAATTCAGGAGTGAACTACATTGGCTTAGATCCTAGGAGTGTCCTGCTGAAAGGGATCTCAAAGCCAGTAAGAATCTCCCTCTCTAACAAGAAAAGACTTGCAGATTTCACAAATGGTGCAAGCACAACTCTCCCTGGATTTGTGGTTTGTAATACAAATTGAACTGAGATTTTTCAAGTTACCACTAAAGCAGAAAGATGCTGATGACAAAAGAAAGAACATGGCCCAAATTCTAAAATCCACAGGAAAACATTGCCCATTACACAGAAATGAGCTTGACTTGGTGATTAATAGTCATTTTAGGTTTGTGTGCACACAGATCCATGTGGGTGTCTCCTGCTCACTACAAGAAACAAAGAAAATATTTATGTTTTTAAACTCAAAAAAGTATCTGTATTGTTACACTCTAATCCTACAATTATCTCATTAATTTATTCATCTTTTTATATATTCTTAATAGAAAACATTCTGCTGAATTTTCCATTTAGTCTGGAGCACATATCTGAAAGAACAACAGCGTTACCAATACCTAGAATACTACTGCAATGCCAGAGGCATTTCTTAAGTTTCAAAGTTTGTGAAAATCTGAATGGTGAAATTCAGACAAGTACACGGTAAAGATAAAGTTTCTTAACTGATACAATAAATATCCTGACTCTTAGAAAAAAAATCCCGTAATACTGCATATTTGAAAGTTTTCTAATTTTACTGTTGTTGTTCAAACACTTCACATGAGTCCTAATCTACTGTAGCAAAGCTCATGCTCACTTTAAGCAGGTTAGCATTCCAATTCAGCTCAAGGGGATGAGCATACTACTCAAGTGATTTGTTTGATCACTGTCTAAAATTCAAAATTCACAATGGCACCAAGAGGAAGTTGTTATATTTCCACACTGTTTGCAGTAGACAGTCTACATGGCAGAGTATCCCTCTTACTTGTGTGTGCACATGAAGAAATCACTTGCAAAGTGTTTTACTATTGCAGGATCAAGATATTTAAAACAAATTTCTCAAGCAGCCGATGGAGTACAATCTGAAAGGTAGGATTATTTTTTTTTCTTCTTGTGTCAGTTTAAAACTTACTGGCCATTCAGTATTGTAACAGCATTCCACAGCACAAAACACCTCTGGGTTATCTTTCTCTCTGAAGTACTCCACGTTAGATCCTAATGACAATGCTCTGCTGCTGCGAGCACTGGTGAGAGAACAGGTTCTGAACTGTGCTTTTTTCCAAACCCTAAGCTTCCTGATGCAGCAAATTTGCCAGTTTCCACTCTGAAGCGTAGAAAAGGACACTGTACAGAAGAAATACAGGAATAAGTGGAATCAATCTAAATCAGTTAACACAGGTGAAAAACAGCAGGAGAAAATGTGGAAATACAGGCAAATGATATAGGAAGAACAAGCTAAGTCAAGCAGGGGAAAGAAAGAGGGGGATTTGAGAAAAGAACTAATTGGAAAACAAAAATGTAAGGATTAATTTGTTTGGAGAGGGAAAGCACCCTGACTTCTAACAGTTTCCTTACAAAAAGCTGCAGGTTGTTCCATTAAATGGCCAAACACAAAAGCACAACATCCTGACAATTTCAAAAAAAAAAAAATCTCCTTAATCCATTTGTTGTTTTTTTTTGGGGGGGAGGGGGTGGATTTATTTTGTTTGGGGGAGGGGGGGAGAGAGAATACAGTTTTTGCTTAGGGGTTTTTTACAGGTTTTTTTTCAGAAGAGAATCATTGACTCATATGAATTGCTTTCGGCTTTATCCAATTTTCTCTGTATTAAGAGAGGCTGATGTTCTGAGCAGTACAACAACACCACAATATCTGCCACTAGCAATATTTCAGATGATATAAACAAACCAGAAGCATTTGAAATATTCAGGGCAAAATGATTTTTGGGGACACTAAGCTACAATTGAATCAAAGAACTGAGATCACATATCCTGTCTGGCCTCAATCCTGCCTAAAGGCCTATACACAAAAAACTCCAATACCTATATTTGAAGCAATCTCCATAGACATCCAAGTTTACTTTCAGAATATTTCTCCCTTAAGTAAAAATGTATGGCATACTTAAAGGATAAAGGCCTGCTAAACTCCAGCAGTGTCTCTTCATGCCCACTTCCAAAGACGCAAAAGGGTAAAAAAAAAAAAATGCAAACAAAAAATCCACAAAAAAAACAAACCAAACAAACAAAAAACCCCAACCAAAGCAAAAAAAAACACACCAAAGAAGCACTGAGCCTTTTCATAGAACTGTGTGCAACCAAGAGTTTTCAATAAGCTAGAATGCCAGAACTATAGAAGTTAGCTTGATTAGACTTCACTGTTATTTGCCTAAGTTTTATTTTCTTATTTTAACTTACAAGAATTTTATGATACCTAAAACATATTAGATACCCACCTTCTCTCCTTTCCCATCTTCCTGTGTTCACCTGGTGTTTCTCAGATTACCTAAAGATTCAGTCTTTCAACAACATATTTTAAATGTTCTTCTTCCTTTGGCCCCAAATTGCTGCAGAGGGTCAATAAATTGTTTCTGCACAGAACTCACAGGCAAATACAAGAAGCAACAGCTTCTGGTAGATAGATCAACAAAGAGCTTGATTTCATAGTGTACAGTGTGCTGCTGTGCTACAAGCTCGTGGCAGCTGTACAACAATGTGCATGGCACAATCGCATAAAATACCTGGGAAGCAGCCTTTCCACAGACTAAATCCTATGACAGTATGCTGTAGCCTTCATGCTCACTGTCTGATATTTTCCATTTTCCCAATGTCCCAACTAGAATTTCTCACTGATATCACCATCCATAAAACTGACACAATAAAAATGAATTTATTTCAGGGGGGCAACAAAAAATAGCCCTTATATATATATTTATATATTCAGTTGAGAAACAATCCACATCTAGAACATATTTCTATATTTAAGCAGGCTTATACTCTTCAGCTGATTCTCCAAATGGAGGTCTAAGGAAAAGTGAGTTCTGGGCCAGAAGACAGGAAACAAGCAGCTAGCTCCACAGCCAGTTATGCTGACATAAAAATTCAAGTCAAAAGATTTGTTTGCTTTCCTGTCAGTACTGCAAAGAAAATCAAACTGCAGTTTCTGGCTCATTCAGCCCCAGAGTAATAAATATTCTGAAAGGCAGATTCTATCCTTATTTACATTCTCCCAGTCCCCTCTGGTGAGGGTGCAGGAAACTAAGGCCACATCATAGCCAGAAGAGAATCTATTTTGTATTCACATTGTTATGTGAACCTTGCACTGCTACAGGATCTTAGGGACCACGATACCAGTTCAAATCAGTGACCTGAGTGACCACCCAGTTTTCAGCTCAGTGTCTGAGTTTAGTGCCTGTTCATGTTTAAGTCAGAGATAGGTATTGAGATCCTCCAGCCATGCCTCATCAGGCACTCCAGTTCATCAGTTTGCTCAGCAGCATCTCACACACAGCCAAAATGGGATGTGGCCAAAAGCAAACATGTCAAGGACTGAATGCAACTGCAGGCCCTGATATATTGCTGCTTTCTTCAAATGCACCTTCCTGACCTCAGCACTTGCCCTTCCTCGGCTAAATTTTAATCTGATCTTTCACCAGGGACAGCAACATCTTTCAATATTTTTATATTTAACAGATGTCCTTGACCTCTCAGCAACTATTGGATTTTTGCAGACCTCAAAATTTACCAGACTGTAATATATCTATGGATGACGCGTCATGTTTTTGTGTTCTCTCTCTCTCTCTCTCTACTCTGGTATTCTAAATTTTTTTGAGCCCTGTAAAGTTAAGTCCTTTGTACCTCTTCTTTCATCCAAAAGTTGAAATTTCACTTCTTCAGCTATCCCTGTAGACAAAACTAGAAGCAACTGTAAGAAAGCTATCATAAGACCTTTAGTTTTTCTCATTTCCTTTATATTTTAAAGATAGGTCTGACAGACCTACTGAGGGAAATAAAACAAACAAACAAACAAAAAATCACCAGATTTGGAATTGTATGTATTTTTTTATGTGAGGAGAAATGTTTCAGCCACTAGGAAAAAAGAAGAAAGTATAAAGAACAATTACATGCATATAAAAACCTCAGTATTTCCCCATGAAGTAGACAACTAGGCAGAAATTACTCAATGGAGGGACTTAGAAAGATTTTAAGTAACCCAAAATGTCTCCATGATTTCAGTGTATGATTTTTTCTCAAGTAGGCACACAGAATGTGGATGGACTCAGTGTAGAAGGCTTGTGGTCTTCATCATGCTCAGATCAGGCCACTGAACAGGGTTGAAGTTACAGAATATTGCAGAAGCAGCGTAGAGCAGTTCAAACTTAGCTCTGATCCTCCAGCTAATATGGGAAAATACCTCGGACAGGTATTGAGTAACACCTCAAAGTACAGACATTTGTAGCAAGAGCTAGGAAGCAGCTTCTTGCATATGTACAGAATAGGAACTATATGAGAAGACAAGAAACAGAAGAGTATTTTGAAGTATTCAAATACTTCAGAAATAATTAGGAGTAAATAATAGCTTTCAACACCTATACTACCATAATGTGAACATGGAACAGAATTTCCAAATTAAAGCTTTTATTTTTGCTGCAACATCTTTATAAGGAACCTCATATTTTAAAATAAACATAAAAAATTTAACTTGAACAATTATGGTATACATCACTTTCTGTGCACTTCTCTTTCAGCACCCTCACGCAATCAAGTCAAACAATCTCTCTGTATGACATCTTCCCACTATTCTCTTGGGAAGCCATAAGAGCAATGACCCTTTGAAATCCACAACCAGGACAGCAGTAGCTGCATTTTAAAAACTGGGGAGCAAATAATGAGACATCATTACCAACAGGAAGAGAAAACTCCTTGGGCTACCACGTACCTATTCCCCGTTTGAGACTCTTTTTATTTATCTTTGCATGCCTGTGTATGACACTTAAGGAGAGGTACCTTTATAAACACCTAAGGAGAGGTATATTTATACAGAAATGCAGCTTTACAACCCAACTTGACATGTCATTTCTTTATCGGAAAGATTATGGTATAAAAATGACAAACAACTTCCTCTGCTGAATCCCTGCAAGACTGACAAATGGGGCAAATGAGTCAAGTTTTTCTCTTAGAAAGATTCACTTCATCATATATATGACATACACAAAAGACATGTTAGAATAGGGAGTCCAAGTTAAGAGCAAGAATTTATAATCAAATATCCATATGTATCTGTGCCAGGAGGGACAAGGCATTTCAGCTGTAAGTCTGCTGAGAGCCTCAGAACGTGCTGCCCTAAGGTGTGACTATACAGATTTCCTGTGGGCCTGACTCCACAGGGTGTTGCTGACACTTCAAAGCCTGGCAGGTACATTAAGGCCACATCTTACACAGACTAAGAGAACAATGTTCAGCCTAAAACACAGCAACCACATCAACTCCAAGCCAAAACCATAGAGGAGGCAGTGATTATTTTACACCGTATTAAAAGAGCTAGAGAATTCCCTCATAAATTAGGATCCCGAGTTCAGTTTGACCCCAGTCTCAAAGCCATACTTCACAGTTATCAAACTCCCATCCTTGCTGGTGTGCTCTGAAGCAGGCTGCTGAAGCCTGCCTCTGGGAAAGGAGCTGGTCTAGGCAAAGTGTAAGCAAAGGAACCTTGTGAACTGTAGACCCATGGCAACATTATTCCAGGCCCTGATTCTAGATTTGTTTCTATGTTTCATGCTTTAAAAAGACATTGGATACCACCAAGGTTTTTCAGAGCAAGGGCTGGAACCCAAGAATTCTTCCTCCAAATTGCAAAATTACAGAGACACTTTAATCTCTCAAGAGATAAAAATTTCAGGTACAGTCCCCTCTGTTACATAAAAAATGGCTATAACTATTTTGAGGCCAGAGCTGTACTGCCAAACACAGTTCCCCACTTGGGCTTAGCCTAACACAATTACTGAATCAAATATAGTTTCTCTGCTGATTGCTTCTTTTACATTTACATGATCATCTGCTACCCATACCCAGTTTTTGCCTTGTCACACATTTAGACCATACATCCCTTAGGAAGGAGCACATTTCTATGTTTGCCTCATATGGGACTAAACAGGATTCAAGGTTTTAGGCCCCACAATTAAACAACCTATTATATTTTATGAGATTAACAATTTTAAGAGAGAGGAAATATAAGCTTCAGTAACTTAAACACTAGACAGTGACGTAATTTTGGGAAGAACGTATATAAAAAAACATCTTGGCTGAAGAGGAAATGAGTGTTTTATGCTACAAGCTATATTTGGTTTTCCTTCGTGCAAACTGGTTAATGATTGTGAGAGTTCTACCCTTTGCCCCACTCTTCCTCTTACTCATTAAAAATGAAACAATCATTTTGTATGGCAAATAATGTGGCTAGGGAAGTGTTCTGTGACCTAGTGCTATGAGTGATGAGGAACTAGTCAGAGAGAATGCATTTCCTTTTAATTATCTTATAAATATTTAAAACCAATTGCAAAAAGCGTAACAGGAAAAAAGGATATGTACAGATCACCTCCAGGTTGTAGCCCATGTCCCCTCTAGGGCATTCTACTGCAGTAATAATGGCCTCACAGAAAGGTCCAAATCCCATGTAAGCTTGGCCTTACTCTCTCATAGGTGTTTATGAAACAGTCGACAGCTACTAGAGATATTAGATATTAGCCAATGAATGAAACAGTAGAAGAATGGCTTCTAAAAATTAAAAAAAAAAAAAAGGAACTGGCAGGGTGAAAATAGAAATAGGAATCTATGATGAATATAAAACATGGCACTTCAGGAAGCCACTAGAAATAAGTTGAAGATCTGTCAGCTCTTATTGTTTTGGAAAGGAGGAGGAGGTTTGTTTTGAGGAGGAGCTAGCAGGACTTAACATAGCAATAAATATTATTACATTTTTTGGAAGATCAGCTTAGGCAATGACGGACAGTCAAAAATTAAAACAAAACACCTTTTGCAAAACTGATAGCATCTACTTTTCATTACCTTTACCTTCTGCCAACACCCTGCAAATAACAAGTGCAGGTGTGCTGCTCAAGCTGCACTGGCAACACCCAAGCTTCCCTGTCTTGGGACCTGCCCAGTGCTGTAGCTTAGTTTGGTGCAAAACAGCTGCATGAAAAAGCAAAAATATTAAGGGGCAAAAACCCCTTCAGGAAGCAGAAAACCCATCAGGATCTGAGAAAAATATAAATAGATATTAACTTAACGGCATGGGGAGAGAGCAGCTGTAAAGAAGTGGAGCAGTTTCTGATCTTGCATTTGCATCAATCCAGAAGCTCCCCATTCCAGCTGAAGTATTTACACTGGTATATAACAATTGACAGGTATTGCCATTGCCAACTATACTGGTATAGTTTCTTGACAGTACAACTACACATATGTAAGATAATTAACATTTATTTTTCTTACATAAGCAGAGCAGAATAAATCTGACCTTTTCTCAGCTCTTTGAGAATACAAGTGTAAGCAGATATTTCCATTTCTCTGACCATCCTGACTGCCAAAGTAGTTTCTCATCAGATCGTAGCCAGACACCTCACTGGCAGGATGTTCTTCCCCACTGTTGAGAAATGTCACAGCATGCACCCACAATTAGAGGGCATAATTGACCCCTGCACAATAGACACCCCTCTCAGCTGGAAGACTGCACTCTTCCTTGGATTCTCTTATAAATTATCTAACTATATAATACACAGTTTATTCTATTATAGTACTATTTCATGTACTTGGTAATTAATGTTGGCTGCTAATGTTGTGATCCTGGGACAAAGACCATAGTAATTGCACATTTTTGTCAACCACTACTATTGCAAATTTCCTGGATAAACATTTACTACATGCATACATTTTCAGATGACACCATGAAAATAGAAGTTAAAATCATGAAAACATACTCCCACTGGTTGAGTGGTGAGTAGGCCATAGTTTGGTAATTAGCTGATGCTGTATTGATGGTTCATCAGGCAAGCATAGTGCTTGTTTATTTGGGTATTTGATACTCATAGAATCACAGAAAGGCTTTGGTTGAAAGGGACCTTAAAGACCATCTAGTTCCATTTCTCCTGCTAAGGGCAGGGATAGCACCCACCAGGCCAGATTGCTCAGGGCCCCATCCAACCTGGCTCTGAACACCTCCAGGGATGGGGCATCCACAACTTCTCTGGGCAACCCGTTTCTATGCCTCACTACCCTTGGGTAAAGAATTTCTTCCCAAGATCTCATTTAAATTTCTCCTCTTTCAGTTTAAAGCCATTCTCCCTTGTCCTATCACTATCTACCCATGTCAAAATGTGTTCTCCTTCATTTTTACAAGCCCCCTTTAAGTAATGAAAGACCACAACAAGGTCTCTCAAGAGCCTTCTCTTCCCCATACTGAACTACCCCAGCTCTCCTAACCTCTTTTCAGAGGAGAGGTGTACTAACCCTCTGAATTTTCAATTACTTTGCTGTTTAATCGCCTGAAAAGTGGGGATTCAGGTAATTAGAAACAATTCTGTTTAAGTGTCACTGTTTGCTCCTCCCCTTGCTATGACTGGTCACATTCCTTTGTCATTTAAGGATTCAGTTATCCTGCCATGTATTACCTTGATGAAGCAAAAACACTTTGTGATATCAGACCTACTTCCCAGTAATGAAAGAACTACTCTATGTCAGAATACAAAGCATCAAAATTTATGAGGCCATAAATATGTGAGTTCTAAATATTTCCAGATAAAAAGCAACACATGCTCCTGATGAATGAGAACCTCCAGTTTTGGATACCTGCCCTGATTAAAAACACTTTTGTCCCTTGAAGAAACCAGAAGTCTAAATCAGTTTCACGGTTTTACTGGAAAGAAGCCTAAATTTTATCCCTAATTACCTACACACAAAACCAACCTCAACCTTCATACCTTGAATAGCATACACAACACCTGAAATTCCTCCCAGCCATTGTCTGTACATGGTGTCAGTGCGTAATATCACCCAGAAATTTGACAGTCACAAAAACACAAGGAATCAGGCCACTGCCTTGAACAGTGTATCCATGGACTTGATTCAGCCTGGCCAAGGAGAAAGAGAGCAAATAATTTTTTTAAAAAAATACATTATCAGTGTTAACAACTGATGATAGTGTAAGGATTATTTGCATTCAAGCAACGATCACATTTATCTGTGAAAAACAGGATCCAATTTGAAATGGAAAAAAAAAAAAAAAAAAAAAAAAAAAAAAAAAAAAAAAAAAAAAAAAAAAAAAAAAAAAAAAAAAAAAAAAAAAAAAAAAAAAAAAAAAAAAAAAAAAAAAAAAAAAAAAAAAAAAAAAAAAAAAAAAAAAAAAGCAAAACCAAAAACAGAGGGTGCCAGTGGGAATCAAACATCCAAAGCTGACTGCCATAAGTCAGCTAGTTAGGCAGCAGCTGAAGAAGTTCTACAAGTTTTTTATGAGTCCCTCTGTGTCAGCTTCTCTTATCTTCACAGTTAGCTGTACTAGAAATGTATGCAAACTGTTCAGTGGGCAAATAAGGTCTCGGTGGAGAATAAAAGTGCATGGTAGACCTGTGCAGCTCCTCAGCTTTGTGAAATAAATGAAAATAGGACAAGCAACAATAACCTTGGCAATAACCTTGTGCTGGCAGGATAGCATAAGGCTCTTTCTGGCAGACACTCTGACACTTCTTATTCCCAAATATAGAGCCTGCCTCCCTCAAAACAGGAGAGTAAACTAAGCTGCACCAGAAAAAGCACTTCCACAGTTCCCTTTTCTTGCAGAGCAGCACAGATAGCAAGGAGCACAGGGTGACTCAAAGTCAATCCACAGGTCATATTTTGTCAGCAGGACGGCAGAGCCAGGTACCTCACTAGGGCTGGACTGCAAGATGGCTGAAGCACAGAAACACCACCTCAGTGCTACACTTTCAGAAAGCATGAACAAAAGACTGAAGTCAATTCAGCTAGAGAAAAAAAGACAGACAAAAATGGCCCATGAAGTGGGATCTGCTTTCTATAAGGGAGCATGTTACAGTATTTCCTCAGTATTTTAGATTTTATATGTCAAATCAGTTTTTCTGTGAAGCACATTTAAAACAAATGTCCAGATTAGGATTCAGTCAGGAAAAATTAAAGTAGATAGATTTCTGTCCAGCTTTAAGTACTGGTCTGAATGTAGATATAAGCAGACTTGTTATCAAATTTTTGCTCCCATAACAAGCATACTAAGACATGAGTTCCCAAAGACACTAGAGACTCAACAAAAAAGATCAGACAAGCTATGCCACTTGAATTTTCACATTTTTTTCAGTTCTCACCTAAATGCTAAAACACAACTGTTCCAGCCAAAATGGGCTGCCACTTAAAACTGATTAGGGGTTTTTGAGGAAAGGAATTTGTTTTCAGAAATGTTTTGTTGCCAGAAAAAAAAAGGAAAAAAAAAAAAAAAAGGCTTTTATTGGTGGCGGTGTTAGTCCCCACAGGCCATAATAGAATCATAGAATAGAATCATAGAATCAACCAGGGTGGGAAAGACCTCCAAGATCATCAAGTCCAACCCTTGATCCAACACAGCCATGGTTACTAGACCTTGGCACTAAGTGCCACATCTAGTCTCATCTTAAAAGCCTCCAGGGAGGGTAAATCCACCACCTCTCTGGGCAGCCCATTCCAATGTCTGATTTCCCTCTCTGTACAGAATTTCTTCCTAATATCCAGCCTAAACCTTCCCTGGCAGAGCTTGAGACCATGACCTCTTGTCCTACTAATAGCTGCCTGAGAGAAAAGACTGACCCCCACCTGGCTACAACCTCCTCTCAGGTAGTTGTAGAGAGTGATGAGGTCTCCCCCTAAGCCTCCTCTTCTCCAGGCTAAACAACGACAGCTACCTCAACCTTTCCTCATAGGACTTGTATTCAAGTCCCTTCACCAGCCTCGTTGCTCTTCTCTGGACCTGCTCCAGCACCTCAATATCCTTCCTGAACACAATACTCAAGGTGTGGCCTCACCAGCGCTGAGTACAGGGGAAGAATCACTGCCCTACTCCTGCTGGCCACACTGTTCTTGATGCAGGCCAGGATGCCATTGGCCTT